>NW_005871083.1:3808794-3842548 GCF_000147115.1 Myotis lucifugus | reverse complement strand
CAGTAGGGGCCTGGTGGTGCCCAGGCTGTCCTCCTTTGTTTGCCTGTCCCAGTTATCCTGGGGGGGGGGGGGCCGTCATTATCCCTGCTGATACTGAGGACCTACTATGTGCTGGCTCTGGCCCACATGGCTCTTTTGTGGTTTGTGCTGCCAATAGGGAGGCCCTGGGCTACTTGGCATGGGCTGTGCCCTTTGCTCTTGGTGGTGCCCCTCTGCCTGGATGGGAAGTGGGCTGGTTTCACTGAACATCTGCACCAGCCACCCTGCTGGGCCTTGGGGGTCATGTTGTAGTCCTGTCAGTCTGTCAGGATGCTGTTGGGTAAAGGGACAGAACCAAACGCAGTGACTGAAACAACCAAAATAGGTGGGAGTTGTTGGCTTCCAGCTGAGATGCTCCGACAGGCCTGGGTGCAGGCCGCACCTGTCAGCCCTCAGGTCTCTGTGCGTCATGCTGCTCCTCGCCGTGGCTTCATCCCCAGGTGGCGGTGCCTCTGGCGCCAGGACAGTGTGCAGCAGAAAGGACGAGTCCTGTGATGTACTCCCCCTCTGGCCCCTGCTTGAGCTGGGTGCCGTGATTCTGATTGGGCACCTTTGAGCTGGCAGTGGGGTTGGGGTCGCTTTACTGGAACCGTGTAGATGAAGACGAGGCGGGGGGTGGGGTCCCCAGATGATGCTTGATTTACGTACGTACGTCCACCATTCTGTTTGCATGTTTGTCCTCCCATGAGATTGGAGGCACCCTGAAAGTCAGAGTTTTTTATTTTTAGGAATCAGTAAATGTTCAGGGAGCACCTACTATGTGCTAGTCCCTGTGCTGGGCTCCAGAAATACAGGAGTGATAGCCAGTGGTCTGGTGGGGATGAAGACGACCATTTGTCTGGAAAGGCGGTTCCCTTCGCGTGGGATGGTGAACGCCTGGCCTCCACCCACTGCGTGCCAGTTGGGGGCCCTCAGTCATTGTCACAGTCAGAAAGGACACCTTTTTCCTTGGACACACACACTTTTTCATACTCGCTCTGGTCAGGGTGTGGGGTGGGCATCACTGGCCCTCTTTAAGAACCTCTGCCCCTGGGAGAATAGTCACATAGACAGATGTGTGTGATACGTGCCACAGAGAGAGGTCAGGCAGGGTGATGAGGAATAGGCGTTCCGCGGGACGGGGGTGGGGGTGGAGGTGGGGATGTGCTCCAGGCAGAGGAGCACACAGGCCCGGAGGCTCTTCCTCCCCGACCCGCATATGGTGGTGAGCACCTCTCCCGTACCAGGCGCTGTCCTGGCCCCTTGAGCGTATGCACTAAACTTCTGGATGGATTTCCATCCACAGCAGAGAAGCATCGGCTTTCAAATCCTTGTGAGGAGAGGACGTTGTTGTCTGGGCTGCAGGATGGGAGGCACCCCTGGTGGGACGAGGGGTTTCTTGGCGAAGCTGAGACCTCAGGTTGTGGCACCTCCCTCTAGGGCGGGCGCCTGAAATCAAAGCTCCCCTCCAGCCCTGTCCCCGTCTCCTGCTCTGGCCCAGGGCGGCTCCTGTGGGCTTGACCGTGGTTATATTTCCCTAACCATTCATTTATTGAGCACCCTCGTGGTGCGGGACACACTGCAACGGGCTTACCCCGGGGGACCTGACAGGCAGCAGCCCTGACGCTGCGGGAGACGGGAGCTGCGAACCCCCAGCTCGTGGTGAGGAACCGAACCTGACCCACACCCTTAACATCCTAGCGCCTCCCTGCCCCACAGGGCTTTGTTAAAGGCTTTAACATTAATCTTTAATTGTATAAATATGTGTCCTCCTTATAAAAAAGTCAAGACATTTGCAGTGAAGGTGGAAGCCCCTTGTGGTCCGGCTCACCTCATCCTTGTCCTGGTAGAGAGCGCAGGTTTTTACTGGTGTCTCCATTTAGATAAAACATGTACACACATATGTGGTACACGTGTGGGAAGTCTGTAGTGCCGTGTTGTGTGTGGGCAGTCTGTTCTACTTTTTAAAAATACAAATGGGATCGTACTATGGTTTTATTCTGCAACTTGTATTTCTACTCAGCAGTATATCTTTTTAAAAAAAATATCACTGCAAATAAGCGACTGAAACAGAAGTCTTCTAGCATTTTTTTTACAGGCTTTCTGAAGAAATGGCTTACACAGGATGTGTGTTTTAAATCCATAAAAAATGTCTCTAAGGTGCAACATTTTTAAAAAGATGAGTAGCTCTCCCATAGTAACTGTGCTGGTAGACAGTTTTAATAAAAAGATGCTCTTGGCTGTAAAGTTAAGGTCAATACCTATTTTCCCAAATGTGTCTATTCTTGCTGATAAAAGCTGAGGAGTAAGGTCGAGGCGTCTGTTCTGGTTTGGGTTTTTTCTTTCTTTTTTTTTCTGTCTCTTGTTTCAAATGGGTGAGTGAGGAAATAAAAAACTTGTTTCCTTTTTTTTTTTTTTTTTGTGGGGGAGCCATTGTTGCACCAGATGGGGAATTTTTGGATAAGATTTCAGGATTGGGGCAGGAAGTCCCAGAGTCCTAGAGTGGAGACTGGCAAACGATTTCTGTAAAGGACCAGAAACAAATATTCTAGGCCTTTCAGGCCATATGGTCTCTGTTGCAACTATTCCACTTTGCCATGGTATTGCCACAGGCAATGCATAAGCAAATGAATGTGGTCGTGTTTCAATAAAACTTTATTTACAAAAACAGGAGGTGGGCCAGATGGGGCCTGTGGGTCATAGTTTGCCAACCCTGATCTGGGTGTTCCCCAAGTCAAGTCCTGTAGTTGGGGAGGAGGGGACGGGTGAGAGGAGCTAGAAAAGACCCACATCATTGTATTCATAGGCATGTTATACCCTGTTTGTGTGGTCCCCTGAGAACGGGTAAGTAGGTTGTTTCTAAGAGGTGGGGACTGTAGGTTGGACAGCAGTTGTCTGGCTGCCACAGTCTCGGCGCGTCAGCCCCGTGTGGTTCCCCCCAGGGCCCGGGGCAAGGTGAAACACTGCCGCATCAACCGGGACGGCCGGCACTTCGTGCTGGGGACCTCCGCCTACTTCGAGAGCCTGGTGGAGCTTGTCAGCTACTACGAGAAGCACGCGCTCTACCGGAAGATGAAGCTGCGCTACCCCGTGACGCCCGAGCTCCTGGAGCGCTACAACATGGTAGGCGGCTGACTCGCTTGTCACTTGGTGGAATGTCTTGCCTGAGGTTATAACTCATCTGTTCATTCATTCAGCAAACCTTTTGTGGAGCACTTACCATGGGTCTGATGCTGCTCTCGTCCCAGGGATACAAAATTGGACACAGCGCACAAAGACCCTGCCTGCCCTCATGCTGCCTGTAGTCTAGTGTGGGGGAGACGGATAATAGATGAGATAAATTAAAAATATATACAGAGCGTTGCGGGACGGTGATACGTGCTGTGGAGAAAAACAAACCCGGTAGGTGGATAAGTGGATTCAGGGTGACGTGAAAGGGGTTGCAGTTCTCAAAGGTGGTCTGGGAAGAGCTCCCTGAGAAGGAAACGTTTGAGCAGATGTTAGCAGGGGTGAGGGAGTGAGTCATGCAGTTATGTGGAGGAAGAGCCGCAAGTGCAAAGGTCCTGAGGTGAGGACGTCCCTGGAGGTGCAGAGAGAAAGGCAGGGTGGGGGTAGAACTTAATGAGATGGGGATTAGTAGGCCCTGTGTGGAGTAGGGCTGTGGTAAGACACTGGCTTCTATTCTGAGCCATTGGAGGGTTCTGAGCAGAGAGAGCCCTGATCTGATTAGCGGTCCCAGTTCCTATCAGGTGCATTCACTAACTTACGAGATTTATTGTGCATCCCCCACATGCCAGGCGCTCTTCTCCATCTGAGAGTACAGTGGCTGCCCTCGGGGAGTTTAGGTTCTAGGCAGGGGAGCTGGCTAACGTGCAGTCACAGAAATAAGGTGCCTCAGGCCGTGTGAATCACAAGGAGGAACATCAGACAGGATGGTGCATAGGGATGGGCCTTAGGTTAGGTTGGGGCGGGGCGGTCAGAGAAGGCCTCTTGCGAGGATTAAAATGTGCGGTGAAAGCTGGAAGAGGCAGTGAATTGGACATGGTTGCTGTGAAGGAAGCTGGTTCCATACGGAGGAGCAGCCGCCACAAGCCCAGGGGTGACTGAGGGACAGAAAGGTGGCTCATGTGGCTGGAACCCAATGAGAGAAGCAGAGTGGGGAGGGGAGGGGAGGTTTTCAGTGTGTGCGGTAAACATTTAACCAGCTCTCTGCGGAAAGAAGCCCTGGCTTGTGGCATTTGCCAATTTCCATGGTGTAAATACTCCCAAGGTGGCCAGTTTCAAGCGGCGACCACCACAGAATGCGAGTCGGGAAGAGAAATACAATGGGCTCCCGCACACTCAGGGTTTGTGTTTTACAGAGGGGCACAGGGCCTGGCACACAGTAGGGCAGAATAGGGCCTTTCTCATTTTGGGGTAAATTTTCTAAGTTTTGGGGAACTTCTTTATGATGTCTTAACTGTCTCTACCCACAAGGCATGAGTAAACTGTGAGGTTTCAGCTCTTCTGCTAGAGAGCAGGAAAGCACAGGGCTCTGCAGCCCTTGCTCTGTCCTTGGGCTGTCCCAGGAGCAGGGATGGTTCTATTTATTTCTCTCTGTTCTTTTTCAGGAAAGAGATATAAACTCCCTGTATGACGTCAGCAGAATGTATGTGGATCCCAGTGAAATCAATCCTTCCATGGTACAGTGCCAACTTTTAATTTACACTATTTCCTGGTCGCTAGATTGACACGGGTTTCAATTCCCCCCCCCCCCCCCCCCCGCCCCACTTCCCAGTCCCCTTGCCCCTGGTCATAATAGAGCGAGGGAACATTTTGGGAAACTTAGCCAAAAAAAAAAAAATTTTTTTTTAGAGAAAATGATTGACAATATGACATCTAGTTTCAGGCAAGAGGTTAATCGAATTCCTTCCAAATGTGACCGTGCCTCGCTAAAATTCTGAGGTTTGATGAATCACCTTTGGGCCACACAGCTTCTAATTAAAAGTCTTTCAAATGTTTCTTGCTCACCAGCTGAGTGGGTGGTGTTTATAAATTCCATCTCGTTCACTGACCTTGCAGCGCGAACACCATCTCATATTCCCAGCCCGGCTGCAGTGTAACTTCCTGCAGGTAGGGCTAGATTTTACCCTCAGCCCCCAGCTCCTCCTCCCTCTGGTTTCATCTCGAATGTAGTGTGAGCCTGTGGAGGAGGAATGATGTGAATTTCCTGTTTTGGGGGGGCTATCTGGGGCTGCCATCAGTATAAAATTCCTGATCAGAGAGGGGCTGCACTGTGGGCTCTGTGGAAATCTAGAGACAAATTTATTATTTTTTTAACTTAAAATTCTTGGCCAATGCAAATTCCTTTCAGCAAGAAATGAAGTCTTGAAAAGTTGTTGGCAAATGGAGCTGTGTGCAAAATGCATTAGCTTGATAGCAAAAACTTTTATTGAAGACGGATGCTTTGGTAATGAGAATGACCTGGCCTCATGTCAACGGAATGTCGGGGTGGCGGGGACCATGGTAAACGGGGGAGCACACCGCCTGCCTCAAGGGCAGCCACTCCCCAGGGGCAGCCATCCTCGCCTCTCCAGAGAGCAGGTCAGGTCTTCTGATTTATCAAGATAAACCAATACTTTATTTATTTATTTATGCTTTAAAGTATTATATATGTCTCCCTTTTCTCCCATTAACCTCTCCCTGCCTGCTCCTGCCCCCCAGCACAGGCCCTCACCCCCCTACTGTCTGTATCCATTGATTATGCTCATATGCATGCATACAAGTCCTTTGGTTGATCTCTTAACACCGCCCCCACCCCCGCCCCCCGCTGCCTTTCCTCTGAGGTTCAACGGTCTGTTCGATGCTTCTATGTCTCTGGATCTATTTTTGTTCATCAGTTAATGTTCATTACACTCCACAAGTGAGTGAGATCATGTGACATTTATCTTTCTCCGACTGGCTTAAGATAAGCCAATACTTTAGATGTTTTATGTGAAATCTCCCCATTTTTAAACCCTGGCAACTAAGTTAAGTTGTAGAGAAAATCTTCCTATTTTACGTGAGCCAAGCAAAACGTGACTGCATGCTGAATGTGATTGCAAGTTGCCCAACTGAGGTGAATGCCTGGAAATAAAACTGTTACTATTAATGATTGAAAAATGGTGTAACAATTAGAAAAACACATTTGAAAATCAGAAAAATAGTCAGTCCTCGTCTCACTGTCCTAACACAGTGGCTGTCTGCACTGCTGCTGGCTGTTCTGTCTCTCCTGGTCTTTGCCTGTATTTTACAGTCACCACCACCTGCATTTGTCATTTTTATTCTGCTTTGCTCGCTTGCCACTTGGTCATGGGTGGGCTTCTCTGTCACTAATCTTCTTAATGACCTTTTTTGTCTAACCTGGTAGGCCAAGCCACTGAGATGAAATACTAGTACATGAATTGGCATTTTAACTTTAAAAAAAGCATGTTGTCTGTGCTGTAGAATATTCTGGGTGGCTGTGCCAGTTTATCAGTGTCCCCGTCCAGTGGCCATTTGGGTCATTTCTGGTCTCTTGCTCTGCTCGTTAATCCTAAAATGAACTTCTTCACCTGTGAGGCTTTGGGCATCTCTAGTATTATTTCCTTTGGATGTGTTCTTAGAACTGGAATGACTAGATGAATAATAATAGGTAACACACCCACGACCATGCATCAGGCATTGTCCTAAGTACTTGACAGCTTATTAATCCTCAGAACAGCCCCCTGCGGTGGGTACTAGTTTTGTGCTCATTGTACAGCTGAGGAAACCGAGGCACACAGAAGTTGAGTAATTGCTGAGGCCACATAGCTAGGAAGGTGTGGAGCTGGAATCCGGACCCAGTGGCTACGAGGTATGTGCTCTTAGCCACTTGGCATTGCTGCTGCCTACTTGGTCCAATGATTCTGTGGGACCGTCTGTCAGGCCGGGGACTGGCTCCTTGTGGAAGCCATCATATGGCACCCCCACCTCTGCCCCTGGCTGTACCTTCCTTGTGGCCTGGGAGCCTGGCAGTGACTCGTGGGGATTCATGGGGAGAGATGTGGCTCAGATTCTGATATCCACCCTTGAAGCAAGATGGGCAGTTAGGCTCCATTTGCAGGTGGGGGAGACAAGGGCAGGAGACCTGGTTAGCCTCTGGTTGAGGGTTCCTGTGGTAGAACTTGCAGAACCCAGATTAGATTGCCTTTTTTTGGTTTTGTTAATCGTCACCCAGGGATATTTTTCCATTGATCTTTAGAGAGAGTGGAAGGGACGGGGAGAGAGAAACATCGAGGGGAGAGAGACGCAATGATTGGTTGCCTCCCACATGAGCCCCGACCAGGGCTGGGGATCAAGACTGCAACTGAGGTCTGTGCCCTTGACCAGAAATGAACCCGAGACCCTTCAGTCCGCGTGGGCCGATGCTCTATCCACTTAGCCAAACCGGCTAGGACTAGATTGCTTCTTAAGGAATATCATGAACTATGGCAATAACTCAGGTGGATTGATTCATCTTTGCACTCAGCCACCTACCAGCTAGTTGACCTTGGGCAAGGATACTTCATCTCTCTGAACCTCCGTTTTCTCCTCTGTAAAATGGATATAAGAACACTGCTACCTACCTGTTATGGTTGTTGGAAGTATTAAAGGAGATATAGATAAGAGGCCTAGAGCAGTGTTTTGACTATAGTAAGCCCTTAATAAATGCTAGATATTATCATTTTTGTCTTGCACTATCTCATTAAATAGTTTTAACCCTGTGAAGCATGTAAAGTTTTAATTTCCCTTTCCAGAATGGAGAAACTGAGTCTGAGAACACCTCAAGGTTATATAGTAGTAAAGAGCAGAGCAATAATTTGAACCCACATATTTGACTCCATAGCCTCTGCTTGAAGGAGCAGTTTTACTAGATTCCTTGTAAAACCTGTCCACATTTCCTTGGTTGGGGGTGGGGGAGTAAGAGGGAAATTGCTGATCTAAACAAGTTTGACAGCTTCAGATTTTATGATTAACATTTGCTTGCTGCATGGGCATTCATTTTGCCATGAATTTATGCTTGCCACACAGGCATTAACGCACATTATATTGAAGAAAATTTTTATCCTGAGTAAGTTCTGGGTTATTTGTTTCTGCCGAGATCACCTTTGGATGACTTCCACGGAGGAGTGCCTCGGTTACTCATGCAAAATGTCAGTGTCCTGCAGGAGTCCAGTTAGAGGCCCCCTGGCCTGGCTAAACATTGGTGAGGCCGAGGATGGCCAGGAATGGTGTTGAGTTTGAACTTCTGGGAGGGTCGTTGAGCATGGGCTCTGAGGACTTCACAGGTCGTGGTCATGGCTTAATCTGAAAGGCGTGTTGAGGAAATTGAGCAATTTGGGGTGATGGAGGTGCCCTTGGCTCTGACCAGTCCCCATCTCTACTGGTGACTTTTTAAGACTACGGGTTCTTCGCAATGCTAGAAACGTGCCAGCAGATGGCGCTATAACCCTGGACTGAAGCCTCCGGCTCCCTAAGGAGAACTACATGTGCGACAGTAAATGCAGAAGCCTCCCTCTGCTCATCAGCCTGCCTGACCTTTTTCTTTTTGTTTTCCCTGAAAGCCTCAGAGAACCGTGAAAGCTCTGTATGACTACAAAGCCAAGCAGAGTGATGAGCTGAGCTTCTGCCGCGGCGCCCTCATTCACAACGTCTCCAAGGAGCCCGGAGGCTGGTAAGGTTGGCTGCTTGGTGGATGAACTTCACTGGTCACTTTTTGGTGGTGAGACACAAGTGCTGGCTGAGCTCTGACCCCTTTTATCTGTGTTCTGGGCTGGCTGTGACCTGTTCTACCTTCTCTGGGAAATGGCTTGATACCTGCATGCTGTATGTAGAAAAACAAATAAACACCAATTATTATCATAGTAAATCACATATCATATTATATATTATTTTTATTATAATAGCAGCTACCATTTCTGAGGTCTTCCTGTATGCCACACACTGTGCTAATAGCTTTCAGACGTCATCTAACCAAATCCTCATTACGACCCTGTGGAGTTTTTACTATGATTATCCCCACGTTACAGACGTGGCAAATGAGACTTTCCAAAGTTCCACAGCTGCTAAGTAGCACAGGCTCTTTCCATTCCATAAGCCTGGCATTATTTCAAATTCAAATTCTTATGCTACAGCTCAGTCCTGTGCCCTATGCAGTGGCCCCGTCCTGGGTTGAAGAAGATGCATTTTAAGTCAAAGGTACCTGGTGTGCTGAGGTCCGGTTAGCTCTTCCCTCTTTTCACGTGGGAAGAAAAACTTGCTGCCCAGCCACAGGCCCCATCGTAGGTGGTTTTGTGGGGTGATTTCTACCTGAGAGCCGTAAGAATTTGTTCCTAACCATGAACACTGGCAGAGATTGAAGCACCTCACAAGATCAGTATCTCATCTTCCCACAAGATAGCTGAACCTGCATTTTGCAAACAGACTGGCACAGAGAAGTACAGTAACTTGTCCAGGGCCACACAGCAGGCTGAGATTTGAAGTCAGACCTTCTGACTCCAGAGCGCACGCTCTTAACCTAACTCATGTACAGGGTCCATGAGTTTGACCAAATGGCAAGAGGATTTCCCTCCAATCCCACTCATTGCTGATGGAAAATCAGAGGATCCCTTTGAAATGCTCCATTACCGCAACACACCTTCTGGTCATTCGGTCACTGGCCGCCTTTCTCCCACCAGCTGCTGGGGTCTAAGGGACAGGAATGGATGAACACGCCCAGCGAGGCCCTTGATACCCTCTGTGTTTATCTAGGTGGAAAGGAGACTACGGAACCAAAATCCAGCACTACTTCCCGTCCAATTATGTCGAGGACATTTCAACGGTTGATGTGGAGGAGCTCGAGAAGCAGGTAAGTCTCGATCGTTGCAGGGAGGGACCTGCTCATCCTCGGGGAATCCACCGAGTCACCTCAGCGGTTACATTTTATACATGATGACGTGTGGTCCCCGTGGAGCCCTGAAGCAGAGTGACATGGGAATCAGGATTGCGCCCTGAGCTGTCGTGGGTGAAAGTCACTGTGACGCGCCATCATATTTTAATCAGGTTGTTCTGGGCTGGAAAGGTTTGAATATGCAGGAGGAATCTCTCTGGAGTGAAAATGGCCGAATGGGGAATATGTCCTTTGCCTAAAGCAGCTTGCAAATGAAACACATTTCGTTTGGCCAGCCAGACATTCAGAACGAACGTGCTTGGTGTCGATAAGCAAGCGGGCCAAAGTGGAAGGCGTGCTGAGGCCTTCCTGGTGACACTGCAAACCTGGTTTCTGTTTCCTGCTTCCTCTTGCCCAGCAGACTCAAAAAGAAGCCACTTTCATTGTGACAGCACTACACCAGGGATGAACTCTTTATAATGAGGGCTTTAAGGTCCTGTTTGAGCTTAAGGGATTTTCTAAGGGAGTTGGGGCAATCTGGGAAGGCTGCATGGAGGAAGGGGCATTGGAACCTTAAAAGTCAAGTTAGAGCTCAACAGCAAGAGACTGACAGAAGGGAATTCCAGGTGGAAGGTACAGCCTAAGCAAAGGTGTGGTGGTGGGAACATGAGTGTGTTCAGTGTGTTCAACCTGAGGCAGAGATGTAACCCCCTTATTGCATCTGTCCATGATGCCTCTACCCACAGAGCATTAGCCTGGTGGAGGAATGGGGGTGTACAGGCAATGGGCAGATGCACAGTTCTGCCAGTTCTCCTAAGACAAGGTGTTCCCTATCTCACCTGGACCCTGGGATGGTTCAGATGTACAGTGGGAGGTAGAGCAGGAAGGCTGAACGGGGCTCCTAGAAAGCCTTAAAGTCAGATGACAGCATGGATGTTGCTCCCGTAGGACAGGGAGAGTCACAGAAGGTTCTTGAGTTGTGCTTTAGGTGACCAGATAGTTCCATTTCATAATAATGTCAGAATAAAGGGTCTGGGATGTTTTTGAAATCAGATCTATGGAAACGCTTCAAAACCTGTTCTAGAATTCACAAGGCGCATTTTTACAGATTGGAAAATGAATCGCCGCACCTGCGGGCACCTGCTCACTGCTGAGTCCCTATCGGTAACATGCTTCATTAGTTAGCTCTCTCCCCTTGGACGTATCCGGTAATGAAAATGCATTTTAAACAGTTCCACCGGCAGTGTCTCTGCTAAACGGTGTGCTTTGGAAACAGGTTGTCTTTTGTGATTATACCTGTTAAGGCTAACGTGAGTTATGTCTTATTTCTTCACAGATTATTGAAGACAATCCCTTAGGGTCTCTTTGCAAAGGAATATTGGATCTCAACACCTATAATGTTGGTACGTTCACACATGGTCTTAGCCTGGATTCCCACCCAAATCCTCCAGTCTGGCCTCAGAACCACCCCCTGCAGGGAGGTGGCTCCGCCTGGGTCCTTCTAGCCTTGACTTGGATGCTCAGGTTGAGTATTGGGCCAGGCTGGTTGCTGATTGCAGTGTTATGTCTGCTGTTAATAACTGTCAAGTGCTAACACAGGGTCTGGTGCAGAGCAAGTGCTAGATGCATGTTTAATGTTGTTATTCCAAACATCATCATTTCAGAGATCTGCCTGGGTTTCCCACGCTATTTTAAGAGGAGCCGGGCTGTTGGCCCGGCTGTGACGGAGCATGGAGTTAGGAGTGTCCGGTTGTAAGCCCAGCTCAGCCTCTCAGTTGCTCTGAGACCCTGGACCTGTCACTTCTTTCTGAACCTCCACTTGCTGGCTGCCCAGCTGGGCATGGGCAAACCTGGCCTGCCCACCTTGGAGTCTGGTGCAAGGGGAGATGTGAATGCACGGCCCACGCACACAGGCGCATACAACGGTGCCAGTGGTAGTCTCATCCTCCGAGCCTTCAGCACATCTGAGCCTGACCAGGCCCGCTTTTCAGTGGGGACGTAGCAGCTTCCACACGAAGGGACAGAGGCGGTGAGGACATTCTGGGCAAGAATGGCCTGCGCAGCGCTCCTCGCTGAGCCACCGTGTTTCCACAGCTCCGTGCGGTCCATCCATGCATTAGTCTGGGCCTATTCCCTCCAGTACTTTTGTTGGAGAGGCCTGAGCAGGGTCCTAAGCCGCAGATAACAATAGTGCCAGGAACTTTCTGCTTCTAGTGTCAGCTCTTTGCTTTCTCCATTTATTACCTGTTTGTCTGTTTTTCTCTTGACAACAACCTGAGAGGGTAGGTAAGAGAGGAATTCTTGGTTCCAGTTAACAGGTGAGAAACCAAGCCCCTAGGTGACCACAAGCCCTGCCCGAGGTCCCCAGCAAGTTCATGGATGAGCTGAGACTCACTTGTGTTGCTCTGTGTATCGTCTGCCCTGTGCTTGCAGAGCGCAGGCACGTGGCTGAGTGGTGACGAGTAGGAGCCTTGAAGCCAGGTCTGATTCGAGCCCCAGCTTTGCCATGACTGGCTGTGTGACCCTCCATGCGTCACTTCTCCTCAGCGTGTCTCTGTTTCCTCTCCTGTAAAACGGGCATGACAGGAGTGGCGCCCCAGAAGGTCGTGATAAAGATGGAATAAGATACAGTGCGTGTAATCTGCTTAGAATACTGCCTGGCATATACAAGCCCAGAGATCTTAGTGACTAATGTTACCTGGCAGATACTTTATCCTCTCGTGGCCTTCTTTTTCTTACCTAAAAACGCTTTCTCTGCAGAATCTGTTCCATGCCTCCCTCCCACCTCCTGGTGGCTGCTGGCCACCCTCGGTGTCCCTTGGCTTGTGGCTGCATCACTCCAGTCGCTGCCTCTGTCTTTAGTGGCCGCCATCCCTGTGTCTGTGTCTCAAGTCTCCCTCTTCTTTCTCTGGTAAGGACACTGATGCTTAGATGACTCCAGGATGGCCTCATCCTGAGATCCTTAAGTATATCTGCAAAGACCCTGTTTCCAACTGCGTTCCCATTCCTAGGTACCAGGGCTTAGGACGTGGGTCTGTCTTCTTGGAGAACACAGCTGAGGCTGCTGCATAGCTTGAGCAGTCACGTGTGGAGGGCAGACCCTGCCTGGCACAAAGCCGACGTCCCCGTCAGCACTGCCCACGCAGTGGCATTTGGGTTCGTGACACAAGTGGCTCGAGCAGCGTGCAGTCTGGTCTTCGTGGCTCTCAACAGGCTGACCAGGCTTGTGTTATTCTCTCACAAAGTGAAAGCCCCGCACGGGAAAAACCAGAAGCCCTTCGTCTTCATCCTGGAGCCCAAGAAGCAGGGTGACCCGCCGGTGGAGTTCGCCACGGACCGGGTGGAGGAGCTCTTCGAGTGGTTCCAGAGCATCCGGCAGATCACCTGGAAGATCGACACCAAGGTAGGCCCTCGGCTCAGCTGGGCTCCGGTGGGCCTGGTGTGCTCTGCTGCGACATGGGTGGGTCTCGGCAGCAGGAGGTGCAGGCCCAGGGCCACACAGAATTCAGGGAGGCGATGGGGTGGGTTCGGACAATAGGAGCGCCAATCATTTTGAAGAGGAAGGGATATTGGAGGTCCCCTGGAAGCTGGGGCTAGTTCAGACCTTCAGAAGTCGGAGTGTGCGCAGTGACTCTTGATGTTTGGGGCCATATCTTGACAAGAAAGTTTTGCCTTCCTTATTGTGTTTTCTTGTCTCTAAACGTTGTTCAAAGCAGGTGGGACCCCTCCTATAGCAAGCGTGCCCTGAGCTCGCCTCCCTGGCCCCACAGTGGCCCTGGGGAAATGTAACTGGCAGGACCCCTTCTTTCCCTCCAGAAGTTTGTGTTGTGGAAGAACTTCCACTCTAGATGGGCGTGGGCTTTCCAGGGTGATCCTGCCCGGAGCTTAGTGTTGGGCTGGAAGCGTTTTGAGAAGGGTGCTGGGTAAGAGCAGGAGGGTAGTCCCAGGCAGACTGGAGTTTGCATCCTGGCAGGGCTGGTCCCTGGGCAAGTCACTAAACGTCTCTGGGCCTCAGTTTCCTTGTTTGCAAAATGAGGAGCCAAAGATGAAAGGAGATGAAGCGTGAGAAGTGCTAGGCTGGTACAGCAAGTGCTCAACTCACAATGGTATTTAATCACCACATTGTCGTCACACCAGGAGGGCTTGGGGAGGTGTAAGGTGCTGTCTGCTCTCTCCTGTGGCCATAGAACTGGGAAGAAATTTTAGGGTTTCCCATATGCACACGTCTTCTAAGACAGGTCTTGACCTAAAAGAATGGTTTTAAAGTCTTCTCAGGATCTCTTGGGCCCTTGTGACCTCTGGTTATCGTTGATGGGTCTTTCTCCTTCAGTGTCCTGGGAGGAGGCGGCAGCAGCCCGGTCTTTCCTTCCCCCTGGGGGACCTCACACTTGGCCAGTCTCTGGTCACCTTGACTCACCCTTTCAACACCCTAAGGTGATGTCCTCTTACTAAGAAGACTTTCTACAGAGAGCTGGTAGGACCTGTCATCTTTCCTGTCCCAGAGTCTAGTCAGAGGCCTCACATATGAGTCCTCATTCTTCCCAAGTCTTGTCACACCATCACCAGTCACTTATGATGAGCTGCGGTCAGCAAGTTCCCATCTTTCCTGGTCAGGGCATCTCATTTGCCTCCGGGCCTTCAGTGTAGAACAGCTCCGAGGCACAGGGGGGCGCCACTGTACCAAGGTTCATTTGAAAGATCATTTTCCCCTACCTTCTTCCAGGTGTGTTCTCATTGCCTATTGAATGGTTGTCATCATGAACTGAATGGCACCATTTGCCAGCCTGTGACCCTCCTAAGCATGTTCTAGTATTTGTGATTCTGGGCCCCTAAAGCTGAGAATGGAGAAAAACACCAGCGACGAAGCCCTTAGCAACTGTTCTCTGTAGACTTTATTCTAAGGCACCCAAACCTCCCCTGAAAGTGGTCTGAGTGTGGGCTCAGCGGTATAGGCATGGCGACGGCCCCCTCCTCCTCCCTGTGCGTCCTGGCTCTCGACCGCTTTTCATGGAGGAAAATGTGACTTCACTCAAAGGTTCTCTGCCCCTTTCTCTCCTCTCCTGCATGAGGCTTCAGAAATTAAGCCTGGCTGTTCGAGGCTGCTGTTCTCTGTCTTTGATCTACATTCCTCTTTAATTGGTTTTTACAACTGCTAAGATTTCATGAGAAAAGCTTTTTAAAGTCTTATGATACATGAAGGTTAAAAAAAAAGCAGGAGTTTCTGGAATTGACGAAGTCTTGCTCTGGGCACAACCAGCTGTAAGAAGAGCTGGTGCGGGAACAGGAAGGAGGCCCCATCCTGCCTGTGGGAGACCAAGGTGAGGTGAGCTCTCAGCTCACTGCTGGGCGCTCCTCACCGAGGCTTCCCCGCTGTGCCTGCCCATAAGAACATGCTCAGGGACCTGTAATTTCACACAGTCCCCGGGCTCCTTCAGTCCCTGGCACAAGACCAGTCACTAAGGCCCATCTGGTTAGTGAGTTTCCAGAGCCTGGCCCATGCACTGTGTTGTGACTTCATATTCCGAGATGGCCTGGCGGGCAAATTCTGCCATTTTTTTAGAATAATTATTATAAGATTTTGAGGAAGCAACTGGTATTTCATCTTAAACTAATATGTCTTCTGCTAAGGTTGGAAAACGTGAAGCCCATAGCTTGTCATTGCTCTGTGCTTTGTGAGGCCAAAGTTCTATAATTCACCGGAGGTATGACCCTCCCACACACACATTTAAAGCAATTCCGTTGTCATTAGAGGTGAACTGTGTTATTGCTGGGGTTTTCTGTCTCCAAACAACCCCATGGTGAAACCACCCAGAATACAAAGCCACGTTGATACAGGGTTCAGGAGAAAACACCTGAAGTCCAAAAACAAGTAAGGCTTCTGTTTTCCTCATGGCATTTTGCTATCAACTATGTGGCTGGCACCTTTGCCACTGATTCTGGCCCATCCCACCTACAACAGCCCTACCATTATGGCTTGCATTCAGAAAGTGTGGAAAGGGCTGGCGAAAGTTAGGCATGCATAGGTGAGCTAGAACAAATTTTGGAGGCTTACAGTCACATTCTAATCTGCCCTGGTGATGTGGTCACTGCTGGGGCTCATATAAAAGGCTTGTTTGCTGGTCATTGCCAAGGTCCACTTTGGCCCCAGGATTTATGTGGGTGCTTATGGGTTGAGGTGGGTCCCACACCCACTTGTGTAAAGAGTGGACTTTTTCTGTCCTTTGCCTGGGGGACATTTCTGAGTGGCCCTGCAAGCCTGGAGGAGTGCCAAGTCCTCCTTGTCTAATTCTCTAAGAGTAGAGTACTCATCTTAGCCTTATTTTACAGTTGAGGAAACTGAGGTGCAGAGAGAGTCTGTGACTGGCCCTGTTGACCCAGCTAATAAATAGCAGGGGCCGCTTTCAAACCCATGTCTCTGATTTGTTTCCACTGTCATTACCACTGTGTTGTGTAGCCCCCCTCACTACCTGCCACCTGAACACTTGTTCCCCAAAGGGCTTGCTCCCAAGGGACATGTCTCAGTGGGGAAACAGGGTCTGGGCAATAGTGATGAATGGCATCAATGCCGGACAGTCGGACAAGGGACAGTGTTTAAGGCTGAGCAAGGCCAAGTGTGGGTGAAATGGTGAGCACTCTGGGTGACTTGAGGAGGGCAATATCCTTTTCCAGTCCTGGCTGGAGTAATCCAGGAAGGCTTCCTGGAGAAGGAATGATCTGGGTAGGGTCCAGGAGGAGGGAGCTGATGAAACGCAAAAGAGGGAGGACGGGAGCTGCAGGGTGAGGAGCCGGGAGGTCACTGCTGTGATTCAGGGGACCTGGGATGTGACCTCTGGGGCATTTTAGAGAAATCAGAGGCAGGAGGAGGCTGTGCACACTGCCTCAACCTCAGAGGAGAGGGGTGCAGGGTTCAGCAAGTTATAAGAAGGATGCTGTGATCTATAGAGCCCAGGAGGACATGAGGTCATGGGCTTGGAGAACTAGAATTGGACGAGCTGTAACAGTGGTTTTAGGGGAAGGGACAGGCCAGGACGCCGAGAGCAGAGGGTTAAGGAGAGTGGTGTGGTGACAGACACCAATCCTGGGTGGAAACAACTTGGTCAAGAATTTCGGCAGGAAGAGGAAGGAAAGAGAGGAGGGGCAGGGGCAAGGAAAACATTCAACCGCGTCAAAGATCTGAGCATGCAGGAGGGCCCAGAGGAAGGCATGCCAGGTGAGCTGGGGCGATGGGATTTCGCGGGTGCTGGCTTGAGGTCTGACACTAAAGACAATTGGCCCCCAACAGGAGAACAACATGAAATACTGGGAGAAGAACCAGTCGATCGCCATCGAGCTCTCGGACCTGGTCGTCTACTGCAAACCAACCAGCAAGACCAAAGACAATTTAGGTACTGTCTCCCCTGACTGCCTCCGGACACGGTGAAAACACATTTCCTCTTTGTTGTTAGAGGGCACAGTGAGTGTGGTTCCTGCTCGTTCTGAACTGCTCTTGGTGGCGCTTCCCCTGAATTAGTCCTTAGGACCACGGTGCTCGTGACAGGCCCTTCTGATAGCTTGAGGAGGAAAACCCTCTCAGAGGGAAGGTTGTTAGTTTTCTACTGTTAACTACAAATTTGGTGGCTGAAAACAACATGTATTTATACTCTCTGGCCTCCTGGAAGCCAGAAGTCTAAAGTCAATATCTCTAGGCTGAAATCAAGGTGTGGGCAGATTTCAGCCACTCCCTCCAGGGGAGAATATGTTCCTTGTCTCTTCCAGCTTCTGGTGGCTGCCAGCATTCCTTAGCTAGTGGCTGCATCACTCCAATCTGCCTCTCAGTCACATGGCCTTCTCTTCCATGTAGTCAAAATATGTCCCTATTACAAGGACCCTGGGTTACATTGAGAGCGCAGATAATCTCCCCATGGCAAGCTCCTTAATTTAATTATATCTGCAAAGTCCCTTTTGACATAAAAGGCTGCATATTCACAGGTTCCAGGGATCAGGATCTTTGGGGGCTAGTATCCAGTACTGTATTAAAAAATGGCTCTTCTACCAAATTCTCTAAAGTAGCCAGTTCTTTATCTTAGAATGAACCCATTCACATTCTCTTCCCCCTTTCTTTGAGGCGATCCTATCTTTGATCTCAAGAAATTGTGATTCCAGGACCAGGGACCAGAGAAACAGTACTAAACCCCTGAGTTAATGGTCACTGGGAGGCACCTCCACTCCGCAGGTTTATGGGCTGTCCCACCACAGCTGGATATGAAGTAGCAAAGCTTCATCCAACAAAAAATTGTTTGCATATTCCCATCCCTCTCTGCCCATTCATTGCCCCCTCCTCTTTCACAGCTCTTCCTGTGAGCACTCCATTCTCCCACCAAGCGGCTTGGTTTACTCGCCTGTATCTACATCACCTTTGATGAGGAAGCCACTCCTAAGATCTCCTGATATGTGCTGATCCCTGAGGCCATTCCCCCTTTCTATAATTGTACCATTTTTGTTTTCTTGTGCAAGGCTGCTGGTAATTTTAAAAAGAAAACAACCTAGATGAAAAGGTTGTGGGAACACTTGGCACCTTTAATAGCTAGGCTCCCGGAAGCACAGGAGCCCATAGCAGTCCCAGTTATGGCAATATCATCAGAACCACGTGCGCATCCTGTCCCAGAGATTCCTGGTTTCATTTTAGAAGCCTCTGCATGAAGGAAAGGCAGGAGACACAAAATAAACGGTGCCTCTGTCGCTGTCTGCAGAGAATCCCGACTTCCGAGAGATCCGTTCCTTTGTGGAGACGAAGGCCGACAGCGTCGTCAGACAGAAACCCATTGAGCTCCTGAAGTACAATCAGAAGGGCCTGACCCGTGTTTACCCGAAGGGACAGAGGGTGGACTCCTCCAACTACGACCCCTTCCGCCTCTGGCTGTGCGGCTCCCAAATGGTGGCACTCAACTTCCAGACTGGAGGTAAAGGGGGGCTCCTTGTGGCCACTAAATCTAAGGTGATGGTGGTGTCAGTCCGCTGGGGCCACCGGTGGGATGTGGTGTCCAGAACATGTGATCTGTCTGAGGAACGGGTTCAACCAGCATGCTAGGGTTAGGGTGCGGTCCATCAGTTGAATAGAGTGATTGAGGGAACTGATGAGCACGCCTGACACTAGGCACTTGTATTTGGCAGGTTCCATACTGCAAGTGGCAACACTGAGTCTGGATTGAGAGAGAAAGGAAATGCATTAGCTCATGTAATTAAAAAGCTCAGGGGTTGCATCAGCTTCAGGCACAGTGGATCAAGGTGTTCAGTGACTTTTTTCAGCGCTTTCCTCCCTTCCTGGTGCATCTCTGAGGACTGCATGCTGGGAAAAACCAGCATGCACAACTCCTTTTCACAAATGGTAACATAAATTACAGCGTTCTGCACTTTAGGTGTTGGTTAAGCCTCTTTTGGGGATCTGTTCGTCAGTAGTGTCCTCTCTATTGCTTTTATGCCTGTGTAGGATTCCACTGACTAGAACCATCATTTATTCAGCCGCCCCCCGCTGAGGCACATTTAGGGTACTCCCCATCCTTTGCTATTCCATTCAAGAGGGCACTCTCTTCTTTCTGTGAGCATCGCGTCACAGACACAGATGCGACACTTCATCTGACAAATTAATTCTCAAGCAGGCAGGGACCATCAAACATCTTTTTTTTTTTTGATCAACTTGTCCTGAGGACACCACCGCACCCTGTATCCAGTGGCGCCTGAGCTGAGACACTCGGCCACACGCCTCCCTAGAGATGGTGCGTGCGATTTCCAACTGGTAACACATTTGAATACATCCTCTGGCACGACTCCACCAACTTAGTTTCATCACACTTTCCAATCTTCGCCCACCCGAGTGATAGATGAAAACTGCCGTCACCTGTCATTGAAGCTTCCCTTATTGGTTCTGCTCTTGAGTTACAGGAGCCAGTTTCTCATGTATTTAGGAAGCACTGGCTTTTTCGCTTCTACAAAATGTTCACGCTTCTGACCCAGCTGTTCTAATGGGGTGTAGGTATTTATCGCTCACATGTATCAGAGCTCTTAGTAGGTTAACTTTATATGGACAGGGTGTCCCCCAAAAATGTACACACTTTTTTCTGATAGCTCAATTGATGTTTATGTTTCTTTTCAGATTTAACCCATTGAAATGAATAATTATTCAAAGTGTGTATACATTTTTGGGGGACACCCTATATTTACTTGTCATTTGAGTTAGGATTTTTCTTACCACAGCACATCTTAACTTTTGTGGAAATTTTTTCTTACGTAGACATATTTAGCTTTGAGTAGTTTTTTTTTTTTTAATGTTTCATACTTGGAAAGGTGTTTCCCAGTCTGAGAATTTTTTTGTAAAAAGCTCATTTTTCTCCCAGTAATATGGGTTTTCAATGGATTTTTTAAAAATCCATATTTTGAGTTTAGATATCTAAACAACCAGCTTAAAATGAGCAAATCATTCCCCACCTGGCACGTCCGGGCCTAGGAGGCCAGCCTTTTCCTGCCCGACTTCCATCAGCAGTACCCTTTCCTTCGCAGACAAATACATGCAGATGAACCAGGCCTTGTTTTCACTCAACGGGAGGACCGGCTACGTCCTGCAACCCGAGAGCATGAGGACGGAGAAGTATGACCCCATGCCGCCCGAGTCCCAGAGGAAGATTCTGATGACCTTGACGGTCAAGGTAAGGCCACACTCTCCTTCCTCGCCCAGGGAACCAGGGTCTAGAGACGCCTGTCATTTGGTTTAAACCATCACCACCCAGACATGGTTTGAGGATCTGAATTACAGCGCACCCCCGGGGAGGAAGGGAGACCCTCTCAAATCCATCTTGGACACCTTACCCATGTCACCTGCGGGCCTAGGTATGAATCCAGCTCTTGCAGGGTTCAGGAGGGCATCTCCTGGGTCCCAGCGAGGACAGATTCTGGCCAGGAAAGAGAACATGTGGGAAAACGGACCTTTGGTCTTTACGGAGGGGAATGTTTGTCCCCATAATGGCCATATTTAAGGGTGAAAGCTTTTTAAAATTCAAGAGACTCAACTTTCAGAGAATGTGTTGTCTCTCTGTGAGAATTTTTGTTTTTCCCTCCTTTGGAAACTATGCAGGTAGAAAAAA
This sequence comes from Myotis lucifugus, assembly GCF_000147115.1. Lineage (NCBI taxonomy): Eukaryota > Metazoa > Chordata > Mammalia > Chiroptera > Vespertilionidae > Myotis > Myotis lucifugus. The sequence continues at coordinate 3,821,530 of NW_005871083.1, read as the reverse complement.
AGTTGCATTTCTCATAAGATTAAGGAGAGGAAAAAATGAAGCTTTTGCAACCAAAGGTCTTTAAAAGAAAACCACACACACTCCCCTATCCTTTCCTGGGAGCTGGGAATCAAGTGATTTGACGCTCTTTCTGTGGGTGCGCACCTGGGCACGGGTGGATGTGTTCTGTGCTCAGGTGAGGTCAGGGATCCTCAAACTTTTTAAACAGGGGGCCAGTTCACTGTCCCTCAGACCGTTGGAGGGCTGGACTATAGTTTAAAAAAAAACTATGAACAAATTCCTATGTACACTGCACATATCTTATTTTGAAGTAAAAAAACAAAACAGAAACAAATACAATATTTGTATTTGCATGTGGCCCGCAGGCCGTAGTTTGAGGACCCCTGGGTGAGGTCCTCCTGTTGATTCTGATGGCCTGGGCGTTCTGCTCCCAGCTCACCTTAACACAGGGGTGGGGAACGTCTGGCCCTGCCAAGGCATTAGGGGGTAGTTAATGAAATGTTTGATCAAATAAGCAGGCTAATTTTTAAGTTGATAATTTTGTAAGGCTCTCGAATGATGTTATAAATATCCAAATGGGCCTTGGCAGAGAAAAGGTTCCCCACCCCTGTCCTAACAGCTGTAGGAATCCACCCCCATCTTCTCATCCACGAGAAGGAAACAGTGGTGGGATCCACTTGACAAGGTTGTCAGGACTTCTCCAGTGAAGAAATGGAGGCTGGTTTGAACTCATGTGGTCTGACGCTAGAACCCACCGAGCTCCCTGCCAGCCCACCCACGCAGCCTCGTTAGCTCTTCCCAGGACGGGTCTGGGAGAATTCCCGTACTCACCTGTGGTATCCTAGGTTCTCGGGGCTCGCCATCTCCCCAAGCTCGGACGAAGTATTGCATGTCCCTTTGTGGAGGTGGAAATATGTGGAGCCGAATATGACAACAACAAGTTTAAGACGACGGTTGTGAGTAAGTCGCCCGGGAACATCCTTCTCTTAAACATAAAGCGAGTTGAGTCACATGTTGGGGGGTTTGTAAGGCACTTTGCTTGGCCGTGTCTTTTTCTTCGTCCCTTTTGCTCACTGTGGTTCAGCTTAGGGAGGGGAAACAGAGGACCACGTGATTAAATAGTCGGATTGTGCCCCGTGCTGCGATGCTCTGCCTGTAACTCAGGCGGCAGGGCCCTTGCTCTGTGCCACAGCCCCACCCGCTTCATCTCCTTAGCCCAGGACAGGAGCAGAGACACAGAGGATGTGATACCTGACCCACAGAGGGCAGGGAGGCCTAGGAAATGCTTGTGCTTCCACTGTAAGCCAGGAAGACACCGGGAACTGGGCCTGAGGTCACTGCTCCTGGTGAAAGGTGGCTCAGTGGCAGCTCACACGCAACCAAGTGAAACGCGTTTGTGGAGGGTGGCAGGTTCTCCCCCGACAACCACGGACCCACGCTGGCTCTACCTCTTCAGTCAGCCTGACCCACCCCCTCTCCCTCTCAGCTCTTCCGTGCCCACCTGTTCCTTCTCTGCTGCGGCCTCCGTTCCCTTCCGCAACCTGGGGAGTTGAGATGGGAGCTGTATAAAGGGGTCTCCCCCCACCTTACTCAGGCCTGTGACAACCGCTTTACCACAATTGCTACTGGAAAAAAGATTATTCCTATTTTCTTAGCTGCATATTTACACAGTTGCTAAGGAGATTCAAAGCCCAGCTGATGAATATAAAGCTAGTTTCCCAAATGGCGTCTTTAATAAGCTTTGATCACCTTCCAGATGACAATGGCCTAAGCCCTGTTTGGGCTTCAACGCAGGAGAAGGTGACATTTGAAATCTATGACCCAAACCTGGCATTTCTGCGCTTTGTGGTGTACGAGGAAGATATGTTCAGCGACCCCAACTTTCTCGCGCATGCTACTTACCCCATTAAAGGAATCAAGTCAGGTAAGCGGCTTCTCATTAAGGGGTTCGGTTTGGGCTAGCATTGTCCTGTGGTCTGTGCTGCTGGATTAAAAAGAATGAAAACACATTTTTCCTGGTTTTTCTGAAGTCGCTGCAAAACCGATTAGGGGGCTTAGGCAGCTGATCTCATAGTAGTTCCCGTGGGCTGGCACACGCCCAGGCCCTCATCCAGCACAGGCACGGGGAAGGTGACGAAGTTGGACTGCGAGTTGATTTTCCACCTGGCACTGTGGTTTGATTTCATTTGGGAAGGTTGGAAGCTGATGCCTGTCCTCAGCCAGGGGCTAGCATCTGGTTGGGCTTCGCACCCGCTCCCTGGCCGGGAAGGAGCAGGCCTCAGCAGTGGAATGAATTACCGTCATAGGTCTGCCTCTTCCGAGTCAGCTGGGCAAATTGCTGAAACTTCAGGGCTTCACTTGCCTCTTCCACAGGATGGTCCCCCTCCCCACCCCCCCCCCCAGTTGTAACTTTCTTCCATGCTGAACAAAACACAAAACCCCTTATACTTTGAGAAGGGGCATTTTATATTTGCCTGGGACCAAGATGGGTCATGTGACCAGCTGTTGGGAATCAGGAGACTGAGTCCCACAGGTCCAGGCCAGACTCTCCCAGGCAGGAGGAGATTTGGGGCAGATGAGCTTGGTGCCGCTTCCTGTATAGTTTCTCTAATTCACTTTCCTGCCGGATTTTATGTGGAATGTTGCTAAACAGACCCTCCCTTGAATTCTCTTCTTCCCCTTTCTTAGTATTTGAGACATTAGATCATATAGATCCTTCTGGATTCCTCATGAGGTCACTGTTTCCCTGTTTTCTAAGCATTCTTTTCTCAATGTTTTTTGGAAACTTTTGGTCCTGTTTCCTGGGGGTCTCCCCCCACCCCCTCCCAAACATAGAACATATTGGATATTCCTTACATTTCTTAGGTGATAAGTCTGATCATTTCCATCACTGGGCACTTTCCAGGCATGCTGGGGACTCTGGTTAGAACATGCAGGTCCCTGAGCCCATTCCTAGGTGTGGATTCAGCTGGTCCAGGTTGGGCCCTAGGAATCTGCGTGTTTAGCCAGCTCCTCAGATGGATCCCAGGATGGCACTTGAGAAAACTGAGCTAGACTGAGGCTGCCCATCTTATTATCGTCAAGGAAACAAATTCCTAAGCAAATGAGTAGATTAAACAAGAATCTGAGAAATGTTTAAACTGCCTGCTTTTTAGTACTTTAGAAATATCCCGCTTCCTAATTTACTTTAGTAAGGATAACAGATGCTCATTTGTAAGTCCCAGAGGCCTGATGTTGCTCAACCCTTCTTGGTTAACTTGCCCACTACATTAAACCCAGCAATTTAGGTACAGTTCTTAACTTTGTAATCTGCCGCTTTTAAAATAAATAAGGCTTAGGACCAATTCCTTTTTATGGTAAATGTCCACCCTGCATGTGGACTCCCCCTGCTGTTACTCATGTCCCCAGGAAGGCTAAGGGACAGGACAGCCCCTCCCAGTGCCTAGGGGAGGTCAGAGCTGATGCACCCTTCTTACCTGCCACCACAGTGTCGAGTCATCTAGAAAATGCTATGGCTTAGCTTGGAGATTTAAAAAACAAAGAATACAACTTCAAGGAGGATGGAAACTGTGACTCCCCAGCTTCTGACAATGCCTGGCACATCCATATTCATGGAGAAAATGAAATACAGTGAACAACCCCTTTGTGCAGAAGGCATTGGGGGCCTTCTGAACTCAAAAATAAACTTTGCCCATTGTCATTAGGGATGCGCTTAAGCTTCTAAGCCAGCTGGAGCTAGGGAAGGAAGGAAAACATCATTTATTGTGTGAGGTGCCTTAAACTCTTTCCCCTTTAATCCTCATAGCAACCCAGTGAGAGAGGTTTTATCACCTCCGCTTTTTAAATAGGAACACTTTGGGGCCTAGAGATGTTAATGAACTTGCTCAAGGTCACGCACCTATAAGACTGCAGCTGGATCCAAACCTAGGAATGTCTGACCTCAAACCCTGTGTTCTCCCAGCTGTCCAAGCCTCCTGTACTCTCCCTAAGCCAACATACTGCTCTTACTTGAAAAGAAGTCTCTAGTTCCCTTTCCTCTGTGACACAACTAGAAACAAACCCTGTTTTTGGTGAAACTGGCAAACACCTTTCAGTCCCAATTCCCAGTATACGTGAAGGGCTGCTTGTAACCACGAGACCTGGGTAGCGAGGGGAGGTACACGGAGCTGGAGGCAGAGGGGACAGAGCCCACTTCTCCAAATCCGGAGGCACATGCTGAGTGCAGCAGCCCCGCTTTGCTTGGAACCATGTTCGTGAGGGCACGGGCTGCCTGGCAGCCTCCCCAGACACCATGGAGCACGCAGATTCCAGTACATTCTAACAGTCTGTGAGCAGAAACTGCCTTCTTCCCCACTGTCCACAGAGCAGCTCGGGAGAGTCAGGATCTCAGGCCCTACTCCAGCCCTCCTGACCCAGGATCTGCATTTTAATAAGACCCACACGTGGTTCACACCTTCGTTAAAGTTGGGGAAGCACTAAGCTAGACTGCAAGGAGTCTGTGGGGATCCAGGCAAAAATCATCAAACAAACTAACTACCAAATCCCATCACCTGTGTAAAGGGTAAATAGGTCAGAAAACTTCTCGACAGCAGTGTTCCAGGAGAACAATGTCCCCAAAATCCTCCAGGGAGAAGACTAGGACTCAGGAGTTTTAAACCCACTCACTGTCACTCAGGCATAAAATTAAAGGGCGGATGCATTCAAACATGCACAGTTCAGGGATTATATGTCCCAGGAGTTCATATTGAAGAGAACAAAGAAGACACATTTACCAGCCAAGATATCAACAGAAAAATTCAGTAAAAGGGTGGTGAGAATTGAACGTGTTTTGTTTTGTTTTTAAGAAAACTGTGCATTTCATTGTGTGTATCAATTTTATACCAGAAAAAGAACAAAGTAAGTAAATATTGAGCAGTTAATGAGATGCATGCTGACATATTCAGGGGGAACTGTACAGATGTCTTCATCTTACTTTGAAATACACACACACATATGATAGTTTGATGGGTGGAGAAAGGTGATAAAGTATAGTAAAAGGTTAATGATGAGACCTAGGTAATGGTTATACAAGTGTTCCTTATAATATTCTCTTTTAGCTGTGCTGTATAAATGTCAGAAAAATATAACCAAGCCTCCCTTTGTGGGAGAATTATGGTTATAAAATGGAACACACATTATACACCATGCCAGTGTAGAAATAAAGCAGTTTTACCAAATTAGGGGGAGAAAAGGTGTACAGGGTTGTGTAAGCATGCCAATTTCCTCTCTTAAGCAGTTGATTCAATAGATAATATTCACAGGTTATAAACCAACTAATAGTAAAAGGTTCTCTAAGAGAAATAAGAATAATCATCAAACAAACCAAAATCTGAATGATGAAATAGTGGGAGTGCCCCAATTTGAGTATTGCTTGTCCTGAGAATCAGTAGATAAAATGCAAATAAAAAGCTTTCAAGTCGGAGAGGCAGGCCCAGGATGGTGGTGTAGGTGGACGCTGAGCTTGCCTCTTTCCAAGAACACATCAAAATGTACATCTGTGTTTAGAATAGTTCCTCTTGAGAGACAACAGTGAACCAACTGAACAGCTTCTACACAAGCAAGAGAAACGGACCACATCGAGAAGATTGGGGTACCATGACAGCTCTCTGGGAGCTAAGAAAACAACACAGGACCAGAGGAACAGTGAGCGCCATTGTTTATGTGTACCCTGAACAGGGACAGTGGGCGGGAGCTCCACCCAGGTTCTCTGGCTGACCTGCAGGCCCCAGCTACCCCTCCTGGAGCTAGATACAGCAGAAAGAGGAAGGCACCATAGTATGCATACAAAGTTGGCTCCGCCACCAGGAAATTGATCCAGTGGGTACAGTGGGGTGCTGCTTCTTACACCCACTGGGCTGCACACACAAGGGACTCCCCCTGTCCACAGCGACCTGGCAAAACTTTGCATACACAGGGCTGCCCCAGGCAGAGTGAGTAGGGTGCTGCTGTATGCATGAAAGTCTGCCCCACCTGGAGAAAAAGCAGAGTCAGTAGGTCATTGAGAAACAGGCATGCAGAGTAGTCCCGCCCACACCCTGCTCTAAGGGTGGACAAAAAGCAGTAGGGCATGCACAGGGCTGCCTGTGCAGAGTTGGAGGATGCAGCTGAGCAGAGAGGAGCTGTGCTGCTTTGAGAGGGAGCAGAACAAGCAAAGTGTAGCTGTGCATACACACACACCTGCCCCATCCAGAGACGCGGCAGAACTGGTAGGGCATTAAGACACAAGCATGAACCAAGGACTTATATGTAAGCATATAGGCCTAACCAATGGACATGGACAACGGGGGGGAGGGTAAGGGCATAAGTGGGGGGAGAGGGGGCAACGTGGGGATAAGGACACATATGTAATAACTTAATAAAAAAATTTTTTTTAAAAAGACAAGCATGAAAAGCAACCCCAGGCAGGCCCTGACCCTGTTCTGATCACAGATAGTTAAAGCAATAGGGCACACCAAGAATGTACCTAGCAGTCCCATCTACATCAGGGAGCCCAGGTTAGAAGGGCAAAGCAGCATACACAGCAGACTGGCTCCACTTGGAACCTATTACTCAGGCCAGGAGACACACAAGGCACCTCACATGCCTGCTCTGAATACAGCTGGACTGCCGAAACTATTCACCCCCTGGTCTACACAGAGACCACTCTTTCAAGACTGGGAGGGATAGTTATTCTGCCCAACTCATAGGAACAAACACAGTAAGTCCAACAAAATGAATTTGCCCCAAATGAAGGCATAAGAAAAATCTCCAGAAAAAAGCCCCAATGAAATGGATGCAAGTAATTTGCCTGATAAATAATTCAAAGAAATGGTCATAAGAAAGCTCAACGAACCTGATCGTGCAATAGAGGAACTCAGCACCTCAATGAAGAGAGAGAAAATGTAATAAAGAAGCAATTAGAGATGAAGAATACAGAAGGAATTGACAGCAGATTAGTTAATACAGAATAATGGATTAGCTACCTGGAAGACAGAATGGAAGAAATCATCCCATCAAAAAAGCAAAATGAAAAAAAAATTTTAATGAGGATAATATAAGAGATCTGAGATAATATCAAATATCTTGACATTTGCATTATAGGAAGTCCAGAGGGAGAAGAAAGAAAGGGGCAGAGAGAATATTTGAAGAAATAATGTCGAAAACTATCTTAATTTAGCAAAGGAAACAAACATCCAGGTCCAGGAAGCAAAGAGAGTTCCAAAGAGACCCACACCAAGACATATTGTAATTAAAATAGGTAAAAGTTAAGAATGAGAGACACTCTTAAAGGCACCAGGAATGAAACATCAAATCACATATAAGGGAAATGTTATCAGCTGATTTCTCACAAGCAACTTTGCATGTCAGAAGGTAGTGGAGGAGATATTTAAAGTGCTGACAGAAAGGAATGTATCCAACTACTATACTGTACATCTGCAATTAATACAGAATAGTATTCAATATGAACTGTACTTGAAAAATAAAAGAAACTTAAAAAGAAAGGAATCTATAACCTAGAATAGTATATCTAACAACGTTATCATTCAGAGTTGAAGGAGAAATAAAAGAGATAGAGTTTCCCAAACAAAAACTAAAGGAGTTCCCAACCAGTAAAATGGCCTTATAAGAGATGTTAAAGGGTTTTTTCTTTACGCAAAAAAAGAAAAGGCCACAACCAGAAATAAATACAGGAAAGAAAAATTGTTCACTGGTAAAGGAAAATATACAATAATCACAGTGCATCAACCACTTAGAAAACTAATATGAAGGTTAAAAGACAGTAGTAGCAAAATTAACTATAATTACTTTAAATAATCAGGGGCTACACTAAACAAAAAGATAGAAAACATGACATTTAAAAACAGAGTGGGGAGAGTAAAAATATAGTGCTTTCAGAATATGATTGAACTTAAATGCTTATCAGCTTAAAACAGACTGATACACACACACACACACACACACACACACACACACACATAGATAGATATAGATATATAGACATATATGAACCTCATGGTAGCCATAAACCGAAAACATACAAAAAGAAAACCAACAAATTGAAAGAGATCAAGAGAAGAAGAAAGGAGCAGCAAAAAACAAAACAACCAAAAAAACATGTCAATAGGCACATACTTATCAATGATTACTCCATGTGTAAATGGACTAAATCAGGGGTCCTCAAACTTTTTAAACAGGGGGCCAGTTCACTGTCCCTCAGACCGTTGGAGGGCCGGACTATAGTTTAAAAAAAAACTATGAACAAATTCCTATGCACACAGCGGCGGCAAAAACACCCGGTGGGCCGGATAAATGTTTTCGGCGGGCCGCATGTGGCCCGCGGGCCGTAGTTTGAGGACCCCTGGACTAAATGCTCCAATCGAAAGACATAGGGTGGCAAAATGGATAAGAAATCATGATCTGTCTATATGCTGCTTGCAAGATACTCACGTTAGATTGAAAAACACATACAGACTGATGGTGAAGGGATAGAAAAATATATTCCATGCAAATAGAAACAAAAAGAAAGCTGCGGTCACAATACTCACATCAGACAAAATAAACTTCAAAACAAAGACTGTAAAAGGAAACCGAGAAGGACATTACTTAATTTTAAAGGGGTCAATCCAAGAAGATGGTATAACAATTGTAAATACCTATGCACCCAAGTATATAAAGCAGATGTTAACGGACATAAAGGCAGAAATGAACAGTAATACTTCAGTGGTTGGGGACTTTAATATTACACTAACCTCAGTGGATAGATCATTCAGACAGAAACTTAATATAGAAATAATGGCCATAAATTTCACATTAGGCCAGTTTGATTTGATAGACATTTAAGAGCATTTCACCCCAAAATTGTAGATTATCAATGGGGCATTTTCCAGGATAGATTACATACAAGGCCACAAAACAAGCCTCAGTTAATTAAAGAAGATTGAAATTATATCAAGCATATTTTCTGACTACAATGGCATGAAACTAGAAATCCACTACTGGAAGAAAACTGGAAAAATCATAAATACATGGAGATTAAACCACATGCTTCTAAACAACTAGTGCAGTGATGGCGAACCTATGACACTCGTGTCAGAGGTGACACGCGAACTCATTTTTTTGGTTGATTTTTCTTTGTTAAATGGCACTTAAATATATAAAATAAATATCAAAAATATAAATCTTTGTTTTACTATGGTTGCAAATATCAAAAAATTTCTATATGTGACATGGCACCAGAGTTAAGTTAGGGTTTTTCAAAATGCTGACACGCCGAGCTCAAAAGGTTCGCCATCACTTAACTAGTGGGTCAAAGAGGAAGTCAAGATGGAAATCAAACACTACCTTGAGACAAATGAAAATGAAAATACAACCTTACAAAATTAATGGGATGTACCAAAAGCACTTATTACAAGAAAGTTTCTAGCTATACAGGCCTACCTCCAGAAGGAGGAAAAATCCCACATAAACAATCTTAATTTGCACCTGAAGAAACTAGAAAATGAGGAATAAACAAAACCCAAAGTAAGTAGAAGGAAGGAAATAATAAATATCAAAGTGGAAATAATAGAAAATAGAAAAACAGTAGATTCATGAAATTAAGGGATGGTTTTTTGAAGGGATAAATAAAGTTGGCAAGCCTCTAGCAATACTCATTAAGCAAAAGAGAGAGAACACAATGAGCGAAATGAGAGATTACAATCAACACCACAGAAATACAAAGGATCATTAAAGAATACTATGAACAATTATATGCCAACAAATTAGACAGTCTAGAAGAAATGGATAAATTTCTAGAAATACAACTTTCCAAGACAAACCAGGAAGAAACAGAGAATCTGAACAGACCAATTACTAGCAATAAAACTGAAACATTTAATAAAGAAAACTCCCAACAAACAAAAGCCCAGGATAAGATGACTCCACAAGTGAATTCTATCAAACACTTAAAGAAGAATTAGTACCTATCCTTCTCAAACTATTCCAAAAAAGTGAAGAGGAAGGAATACTTCTAAACTCATTCTACACGCCAGCATAACCCTTATACCCAAATCAGACAGACACTAAAAAAGAGAATTACAGGCCAATATCTCTGATGAACATAGATGCCAAATTAACAAAAACAACATAACACAACAAATTTAACAGTACTTTAAAGGAATTTACACAGTGATCAAGTGGGATTCATACCAGGGATGCAAGAGTGGTTCAACATCCACAAAACTAGTACTGTGATTCATCACATCAGCAAAACTAAGGATAAAATTCATGATGATATCAATAGATGATGAAAAAACATTTGATAGAATTCAACATCCATTTATGATTTTAAAAAACCTCTTAATAAAGTGGGTATAGATGGAGCTTAACTTGATCAGGTTATATATGTAACAAGCATACAACTAACATCAGACTCAATGGTAAAAACATGAAAGTTTTTCCTCTAAGATCAGGAACAAGACCAGGATGCCCACTCTCACCACTACTATACAATAGTATTGGAAGTCTTAGCCACAGTAGTCAGACAAGAAAAAGAAATTAAGGCACCCATATTGGAAAGAAATAAAACTCGCTATTTACAGACAACACAATACTATATATAGAAAACCCTAAAAAATCCACCCAAAATTAACAGAAATAATAAAGGAATTCAGTACAGTAGCAGGATACAGAATATGCAGAAATCTGTCACATTTCTATAACTAATAATACATGATCAGAAGGAGAAATTAAATAAGCAATACCATTTCTAATTGTATCAAAAAGAATAAAATACCTAAGAATAAGTTTAACCAAGAAAGTGAAAGATCTGTACTCTGAAAACTGTAAAACATTGTAGAAAGTTAAAAGGACCTAAGTAAGTGGAAAGATATACCATGCTCATGGATTAGAAGGATTGATATAATTAAAATGACCATACTACCCAAAGCAATCTACAGATCCAATGCAATTCCTAAAATAACAACGGCCGCCCTGGCCGGTTTGGCTCAGAGGTTACACTTGCAAGGGTGGGGAACCTTTTTTCTGCCAAGGGCCATTTGGATGTTTATAACATCACCTGTGGGCCATACAGATTATCCACTTAAAAATTAGCCTGCATGCAACATATAGATCTTGTAACGTAAAAACCCACACCTGAAACCTATATGTTCATGTTGACCAATATCACCCCAATCAATTTAATAAAAAAAAATTAGCCTGCTATATTTGGTCAAACATTTAACTCACCCCTAATGCCTTGGCGGGCCAGACCAAATGACTTTGCCAGCCTTATGTGGCCCGCAGGCCAAACGATCCCCACACCTGGGTTAGAGTGTCAGCCCATACACTTAAGGGTTCAATTCCCGGTCAAGGGCATGTACCTGGGTTCCAGGTTCAATCCCTGGCCCCAGTTAGGGCATGTGCAGGAGGCAGCCATTTGATGTGTCTCTTTCATATCAATGTTTCTCCCTCTCTCTCTCTCTTTCTCTCTTTTTTTCTCCCTCTCTCTCTTCTTTTTTTTTCTCCCTCCCTTCCACTTTCTAAAAATCAATGGAAAAAAATATCCTCAGGTAAGGATTAACAACAACAAAATAGCAATATGCCTTCTCAGAACTAGAACAATTAGTTCTAAATCTTATATGGTACCACAAAAGACCACAGATAGCCAAAGCAATCTTGAGAAAAAAGAACAAAGTTGGAGGTATAATGCTCTCTGATTTTAAACTATATTACAAACCTATAATAATTAAAACAGTATGGTACTGACACAAAAACAAACACATAGATCAATGGAACAGAATAGAGAGCCCAGAAATAAACCCTCATTTATATGGTTAACTAATCTACAACAAAGTTTAGAATATAAAATGGAGTAATGACAGACTCTTCAACAAATGATGCTGGAAAAAATGGACAGATCATGCCCCTGATCTGCAAAAGAAAGAAACAGGACCACTCTTACACCATATACAAAAATAAATTCAAAATGGATGAAAGACTTATATGTAAGGCCTGAAATCATAAACCTCTAGAAGAAAAGATAGGTAATAAGCTGTTTGACACCAATCTGAGTAATATCTTTAAGGATACATCCCCTCAACCTCAACAAGGGAAACAAAAGCAAAAATAAACAAATGGGCCTTCCTCAAACTAAAAAGCTTCTGCACAGTGAAGGAAATCATCAACAAAACAAAAACAAAAAACAACCTACCAATGGGAGAATATATTTACAAATGATATCTGATAAGAGGTTGATATCCAAAAGATATAAGAAACTCATACAACTCAATAACAAAACAAAAAACCCCACAACAATCTAATAAAAAAAATGTGCAGAGGACATGAAAAAACATTTCCCCAAAGAAGACATACAGTGGCCAACAGACATGAAAAGATTCTCAACATCATTAATCATTAGAGAAATGCAAATCAAAACCACAATGAATATCACTTCACACCAGTCAGAATGGCTATTATCAAAAAGTCACAAATAACGCGTGTTGGAGAAAGGGGAACCCTTGTGCACCTTGAGGGGAACTGCAATTGGTGTAGTCAATATGAAAAACAGGATGAATATTCTTCTGAGTATTTATCCGAAGAAAACAAAAACACTAATTTGAAAAGATATATGCACCCCTATATTCATTGCACAATTATTTACAATATTTACAAAAGCCAAGATGTGGAATCAACCTAAGTGTCCATCAATAGATGAATGGATAAAGCAGATGTGAGAATA
>NW_005871083.1:3732270-3808694 GCF_000147115.1 Myotis lucifugus | reverse complement strand
CACACACACACACACACACACACATATATATATATATATACACATACACACATATATATATATACACACACACACGTATACACACATACAAAATGGAATATTACACAGCAACAAAAAGAGTGAAATCTTGTCATTTGTGACAATATGGGTTGATTTTGAGGGTATTATGCTAAGTGAAATAAGTCAGAGTAAGACAAGTACCATATGGTTTCACTTTTATGTGGAATCTAAAAAAAAACACCAACACCCACAAACAAAACAAAAACTACTCATAGAAACAGAGACCAAAGGAATAGTTACTAGAGGGGAGGATGATGCAGGGAATGGTTGAAAAAAGCGAAGGAGAATAGTCAATAATATGTAATAAGATTATTAGAATTAGTGGAGTGATCACATTGTAAGGTATAAAAATGTGGAATCACTATATTGTACACGTGACACTAATGTATCTAGTATAACACTGTACATTAAATTTAAAATTTTAATTTAACAATAAAAGCTTTCAAGTCAACCTACAGCCATACAGTGAATCCCCAAGGTAAGGATTAAATGGAAAATGGAAGGTTCAGAATTGCTTAGGTCAGGGTACTATCCTTTGCGATTTTAAAGGAAATTCAAACAAATGTAGAGACTGTTTTGGGATGATACCGTTAACAATGGTTCCTCGTGGAATAAGGGCTTAGGAGTGGGTGGGAGTGAGCCTTGCATTTTCACGGTGTATTCTTTTATACTACTTAACTAAAACAAGCAAACCAACCAACCTTTGACATGTGTTGCCTCAAACATTACTTAATGTGTGGTGGTGGCAGGGGAATTCAGCTCTACCTCCACCTCCTCTAAGTAAACATTTGATTGTCAGACTCGGGTCCCAAGTGTAAACAGGGAAAGGCTTTCAGCGGAGGATAATCAATACGGCTCTGAACTGCCAAGGGACAGGAAGATTTCCTCCCACTGGAAATCTTTAAAGACACTCCCCCTCCTGTGCTTTGTAAAGGGCTAAAGTGGAGGAAATGGATGTGAGGATTCATTATTCTTTTGAGTCTTTGGCCTCTGGAGTACTTAAGGAATTGAACCACAGCTGCAGTCACTCTAAATTCAATGTGTAATGTGCTGTGGGTTTTAATTTCTTCTGAAGGAATCATTTTCATTTCTAGTTGGCAGATTTTTTTAAACTTCACTTCTCCAAACGGACCTGTCGGTCAAGGCTGCATCCTGGAGCCCTTCTCCATAACCATCAGGATGGGACCTCTGGCTTCCAGAAAGTCAGCCCCAGAATGGGGCACTGATCTCTCTGTGCCTTGAACCAGGCACGTGATCCCTGGGTACCCCAAGAAAGCCAAGGTCGGACATTAATTGCCTGCCTCTGCCTTGTTTTTCCATCCTGCTGCAGGATTTAGATCTGTTCCTCTGAAGAACGGGTACAGTGAAGACATCGAGCTGGCTTCCCTCCTGGTTTTCTGCGAGATGCGGCCAGTGCTGGTGAGTGGACACCTCGGGGTTCCCTGAGCTATGTCTGCTGGTGGGGTGGACATGGTCAATGAGTATGCTTGGCTGATGGACTTAAACCCACCGAGAATTATTTAGCCAAACATGCCACATCATTACAAAAGAATTCCTTTCGGCTACAGATTTCCCCATAGGTCCTAGGTTTTTTTCTCCCAGCATCCATCCTTGGAGAATACTGCATGATTCTAGGAGTGGCTATGTCATTGGAAAGGGAGAAGCTCGTTGGAAGCTACTCTTAGTTTCATTTTAGCAAGAGCCAGGCAAGATGACGCTTTTCTAGGTAAGTTCATCCTTCCTGGGTGCCATTCTCTGCCTGTTGGTCTTGGGTAATCCCTTAAAAGCACCCAACAAGGCCTTGTCATGGGGAAGGATATTCAGAGCACAACTCCCCACAGTAAGGGGTGCTCTTCTTGTGGTTCTCTCTGCTACTGGAGGAGCCTGCTTTTTTGGTCCTTCTGTTTTGCCAAGGCCTTGAAGATATCTAATCCCTCCTTTCATTAGCCAGTTAGGGTAGACTTAGCAGAAAGGGCTTGGCCTCCTTGAACTATGTAAGATGTTGAGATGGGATGCTGAGAACACAGCTCCAAGCTGTAGGTAGTTAAGGCCTTGGTTTGATGGTGGGTGCAGATGTGGTTACTGACTGTGATTCTGGACTTACAGATTCTGAATCTTGGTGGTCCCTCCCACAGAATGAAACCCACTCAGCGTGTGTTTTTGCAAGTGCTCATACGTGGCCAATACAATCTCCAAAGACCTTTCCAGTCCCTTGCCACAAAACCCACATCAGCCTACTGGGGGATTTCTGTGGTCAGTCCAGTTTTCTTGGGATAAACTGGGATCACGGTTCCAGACCCCAGTAGGCTGACTGGGTTTGGTCAGTTCTCCTGGATACACATCGTTTTCTCAATCTGGTTGTTCTCTGGATAGAGAAGTCACAGCCTGTCTGATTTGCCATTCTTTTGGCTGCAAGAACTACACAGCGATGTCCTGGCTGGTTTGGCTCAGTGGATAGAGCGTCGACCTGTGGACTGAAGGGTGCCAGGTTTGATTCTGGTCATGGGCATGTACCTTGGTTGCAGGCTTGATCCAGGCCAAAGTGTGTGGGAGGCAACCAATCGATGTCAATGTTTCTCTCTGTTTAAAAATCAATGGAAAAATATCCTCGGGTGAGGATTAACAACAACAAAAAGAACTATGCAGTGACTTGGAAGTTGCTAATTTGGGAATTTCCAGGATCTAGCTGAGAACTACCAAATGGGGAAGGAGGATGGCAAGGGTGGGGATGCCTTTTAACAGCCATAGTCCATGCAGTAAAAATTCATGAACTCGACTCACAGGAGAGAACATAGCCTTTCTGCATAGCTGTTTCAGTTTGGCAACCGTGATAGTTTTACACTCCAAAGCATTTTACAAACATCGAGATGAAAGGGGATGCAAAAATAAGAAGAGACAGAAAGCAATAAAAACAGGAAGCAGAGACTTAAAAGGCGCACTAGTTGGAGGCCCTAGAACCTCAGTGGCAGTCAAAGGCATCACTTTCTGTTGGTAAAACATGAGCTCACAACGATGAAATTCTGTCTCAAAAAGATAAGGGGGTAAATGATGGAAAGTTTTCCATTTTGAAACAATTTTTAAATGGTAGTGCTTTGGACTCTGTCAAAATAAGTGCAGTGTTTACGTGAAAATTATAGTTTTCACTTGAACCTCGAGTTATGGATTAAAAAATCACCTTTCGCCTAACCGGTTTGACTCAGTGGATAGAGCGTTGGCCTGCGGACTCAAGGGTCCCAGGTTCGATTCCAGTCAAGGGCATGTACCTTGGTTGTGGGCACATACCCAGTGGGGAATGTGCAGGAGGCAGCTGATCGATGTTTCTCTCTCATCGATGTTTCTAACTCTCTATTCCTCTCCCTTCTTCTCTGTAAAAAATCAATAAAATATATTAAAAAAAACAACAACCACCTTTCATAATTCTTCCAATGATAGAAATGCTTGGTCATGAAAGTTTATATCAATTCCTTTCTTTACCAGGTGTCTGAGTCAGCCAGTGGGTCCTTGTTGGAAATGAGCAAGTCTTAAATTTCTCCTCTTTTACAATGAATTATGCATTTGTCAATTAATCATTAATAAGACTATCTGAGGTCTTTAAGAAGTCCATTAACAGACTAAAGCTACAGTATATTATTTTGTATTAATGATTTTTAAAAACTGCACACATGCCTGGCTAGTTTTCTCAGTGGTTAGAACCTTGGCCCACACACCAAAGGGTCATGGGTTCGATTCCTGCTCAAGGGCACATACCTCTGTTGCAGGTTCAATCCCCAGCCCCAGTCCATCTCTCTCTCTCATATCAATATTTCTCTCTTTCTCTCTCCCTCCCTTCCCCCCCCTTCTTCCTTCCTTCTACTTTCTCTAAAGATCAGTGGGAAAAAATATCCTCTGGTGAGGATTCAAAACAAAACAATAACAACCATGTATAGACCAGATTGTGTGGAAAATATAGTCTTATAATTTGGGGGAAGAGATGAGTAGATAAAGCTAGCATTTGGTCTGTTTGCTTCCTTCATTTCCAGGCCAATGCATTTTTAAAAAAATATATTTTATTGATTTTTTACAGAGAGGAAGGGAGAGGAATAGAGAGTTAGAAACATTGATGAGAGAGAAACATCGATCAGCTGCCTCCTGCACATCTACTGGGGATGTGCCCCCAATCCAGGTACATGCCCTTGACCGGAATCGAACCTGGGATCCTTCAGTCTGCAGGTCGACGCTCTATCCACTGAGCCAAATCTGTCAGGGCCAGGCCAATGCATTTTTAAGTGTAATATGATAATAACAAATTCCTGTATACATGTATAGTTTTTTTTATCTAAAGCAGTTTTTTAAAGATATTTTTATTGGTAGTGTTTTGATATATTTTTATTGATTTTAGAGAGGGAGAAGGAGAGAGAGATAGAAACATCAATGATAAGAGAATCACTGATCCGCTGCTTCCTACACGCCCACCACTGGGGATTGAGCCCGCAACTTGGGCACATGCTCCGACGTGGAATTGAACCTTGATCTTTTGGTTCATAGGTTGACACTCAGCCACTGAGCCACACTGGCTGGGCAGGGTTTTTTGTTTGCTTGCTCTACTGACACTTGGGGCCCGATCATTCTCTGTGGTGGGAGCTATCCAATGCAATGTAAAATGCTTAGCTGCATCCCTGCCCTTGACCTACTAAATGCCAGTAGCACGCCCTTCCCCTAGTATAACAGTCAAAACTATCTCCAGACATTGTCAAATGTCCCCAGGGTGGCAAAAAATCATCCTCAATCAAGAACCACTGCTTTAAAGCAAGATTATAAGCACTTTTCATACTATTAGTCTTCATTAGCATTTAAAGACTGACAGATTTTTCCATCAAGCTGATGGACCATAGATTAAGCATTCCCCTAAATTGGGCATTTAGAAGGAGCCACTTACAAATAAGGCTCTCAGGGACATCTTCATGTGGTCACTTTTTTCCTCCTATAATTCAGAAGTAATTCCTTAGGATCGATTCCCAGATAGGGAATTAGTGGGATCAGTTCATTGAGCAGGGTGGTAAAATTATAAAGCCTGGGCCTTCCGCAAAAGCCTGGAATAAGTAAGCTTGAAGAACCTTGGCTGAGTCAAGCTGACCTCTCCCCAGCCCACTGAAAGGTCTGGGATTCTGTTGCCTGGGGACAGGAAGCCTCTCTGTGGACATAAAGCCCTTTTGCAGACATTTCACTGAAAAACGAAGAATGAAGTGATAAAAGCAGTTTCAGATGGCGGTTGGACAGTATTCGTAGATACTGCTGTGCAAAGCTGTCGTGAACAACTTGGAAACATTATACATAATTTAAATAATTAGGTACCGCTGGCAGCAGAGAAAGTTACTCTATTTAAAAGAAAATGTGTTTATCCAGAGTTGACTTCCTGGGTGTGGGAAGCTTCATGCTTTGGGTGCTGCTGGGGATGCCCGTGGAGTGTGGCAGGGACACAGGCCCGCTGAGTGGGTTCCAGGTGGAACAGTGACTCTCACAGAGCTTCTCCGAGAAGGAATTTTGGAGGAAATGTCTGAGTAGGTGCAAATTTCATTTCAGCTGCTGGTTGTCGGGCTTTTCTTTAACTCTGCAGCTGTCACCCAGTTGAGCCACCAGGCCATGGGTGTCTCCGCCCCGCACTGCGCTAGGAGTCTCTGGGAAGCCGAGCTGGGTTGTGTTGTGTAGACCTGGGCTTTCTCGCTGCCCAAGGTCACACCCTGTTTGATTTATCGCCGTATCCTCTGTGATGCCAGGGAGAGACCCTGGTAAACAGCTTCACGAGAGATTTGTCTGAGCAAATGATTGATCCAGTGAGGACTGAGATGGAGTTTGCTCATAAAACATTTGCTGAGAGAGAGGTTAAAGCCCCAGAAAACTGTCAATAAACACTTTAAGCCCCTTCTGAAGAAGCCATTTATTTACAAGGCACAATTACTTTATCAATTCCCAGTCCTTTACTCAGCTGTATGAATGGTTTACAAAGAGAATTTTTAGTACCGTTTTATTACATACTATATTTAATTTGGAGCAGGAAAAGAAAAGGAGGGGGATTTGAAAAAATCCCCATAAACAACCTGTATATAACCGCTATTAGCATTTTGGTATATTTCCTTTGCCTGGTAATTTTTTGCCTAGAGTCATCTAATGCATATGAATGTGTGCCCTTTATCCACTTCACAGATGATTTGTAGCATTTTTTCTATGTTATTATATGATTTTCCAAGCCATTAATGCCTATTTCATTAGGTGTGAGTCCCTAACTCACTTAACCATTCTCTCACTGATGGACAGGTTGTTGGTAGCTTTTTACTTTATAAATAATGAAAGTCTTCCTATAACACTTTTTGATTAAAAATTATTTCCCGAGGCTAGATCTTTAGTAATGGAATAATAGATCAAAGAGAGAAAAGAAAGACCATATATTTTTGGATACATGTCGAATTGTTCTCTGAAAGTAAATAGTTTCTTTTAAGTTGATGTATTATATCCAGTTTTGCCGTTAATAGAAAAGGGCCTTTACTGAACTGATCTAAACTTGTGAGATTCAGAAAAACGGGTCAGGAGAAAGTGTAGGAACTTGAATATTCCATCCTAGTCATCATCTGTGGGCGAGCTGGCAGCACCTGGATGGTGTGACTGAGAAACTGGCTACCCTGGGACCTCTGAGTGCTGACCCTGGGGTGGATGGTTTTTAGCTTTGCACTGGGTGAGCTGAAATGCAGGGATGGAGTAGCCTAGTGCAGTGGTCAGCAAACTGCGGCTCGCGAGCCACATGCGGCTCTTTGGCCCCTTGAGTGTGGCTCTTCCTAAGCTTTAGGAGTACCCTAATTAAGTTAATAACAATGTACCTACCTATATAGTTTAAGTTTAAAAAATTTGGCTCTCAAAAGAAATTTCAATCGTTGTACTGTTGATATTTGGCTCTGTTGACTAATGAGTTTGCCGAGCACTGACCTAGTGGAAAGCCCAGGATGCTGTGGGTCCTGGTGAGTGCTCAGCCACAGACGTGTGAATCCTTTTGCAGGAAGGGTACAGCACACACTCGAGTCCGACAGGACCAGGAGGGGTCGGGGTGCACTCTGGAGCTGAGTTGGTCCTGGTTTTTGAGGTTGGGGAAGATTTCCTTACAGTTGGGGAGATCCAGAGGCACAGAGAAAGACCCTCCTTGAACATGAACAGCTAAAGTTTGCCCATTGTCAGTCCCAAAGGGCAGAAACCGCTAGGCCTGCCACGAAGACCCAAAACTTGACCTGACTACCAAACAGACAAAACCATGAGCACAGCCTGGCCAGCGTAGCTCAGTGGTTGAGCATCAACCTATGAACCAGAAGGTCAGGGTTCGATTCCCGGTCCTGGGCATATGCCCGGGTTGCGGGCTCGGTCCCCAGTATGGGGCTTGCAGAAGGCAGCCAATCAATGATTCTCTCTCATCATTGATGTTTCTACCTCTCTCTCTCTCTCCCTTTCCCTTCCTCTCTGAAATCAATAAAAAATATATACTTAAAAAAACCCCAAAACTATGAGCACACAATGAAAAGAAGAACTCGCGTAGAATAATAAAAGGAAGACAAACCCTGCTACAGGTTGCTGGCAGTTGAAGTAGAACTGTTGGAAGCATCCAATGAGAACCCTAACTCATGTCAATAAGAGATTTCAAGGATATCCAAGTAGAGCACTGAAAAAAACTTGAATTTGAAACAAAAAAACAATTTCCTGAATTTAAAAATTCAGTATGTGAGCAGAAACATTCTCATCAGTGACCTAAAAGATAACATGAAAGAAATGTTTCACAATTGAGATGGAAATCATAAAGGAAAAGATAAGCTCAGAGGACAGATGCAAATGACCTAATATGCAAGCATGTTGCATAGGACAAAGTGGGACAGATGGGCGAGGAGCTATTAATGAAACAGTTAACAGAGGGACTTTTCTCTGATTTGCTGCTTGAGAGTTCACTTGATTCCCCAGAGCAGTGGTTCTCAATCTTCCTAATGCCTCGACCCTTTAATACAGTTCCTCATGTTGTGGTGACCCCCAATTTCATTGTTACAAATTAAACATAATTAAAGCATAGCGATTAATCACAAAAACAATATGTAATTATATATGTGTTTTCCGATGGTCTTAGGCGACCCCTGTGAAAGGGTCATTCGACCCCCAAAGGGGTCGCGACCCACAGGTTGAGAACCGTTGCCCCAGAGGGATGAATGGAAAACACACCCACCCCCTATTGTATTTTAGTAAAAGTTTTTTGTTTGTTGGTTGTTTTTTTGTTGTTGTTAATCCTCACCCGAGGATATTTTTCCATTGATTTTTAGAGAGAGTGGAAGGGAGGGGGAGAGACAGAGATATACATCAATGTGGGAGAGACATTGATTAGTGGCCTCCCACACACACCCTGACCAGGGCTAGAGATGGAGCCTACAAACTAGGTACATGCCCTTGACCAGAATTGAACCCAGGACCCTTCAGTCTGCAAGCGGACACTCTATCCACTGAGCCAAACTGGCCAGGGTTTAGTAAAAGTTCTGAATGCCATGGATAAATTAAAAAGAAACTGAACTTCCCAACACACTAAGTTATCTACAAATAAAATCAAGTAAATCTAACATCAGATTTGTCCATTTTAGCATTAGAAACTAGACTTAAAACACATGCACTGAGCATTCATCTTTAAAATTTTATAAATACTCATAAACTAATAGGACTAAAATAGAGATAAAAGTCAACTAAATGAAACATAAAACAAAGAGAATAGAAGAAAAAACAAATGCTGACTCATTGAAAAGACCAATTAAATAAACTCTTTGCCTGCTTAAACAAGGAATACAGTAAGAGCAAAAACACACGAGTAAATGTTGAAAAGACTGAACTCCAAATAATGAGATAAATATAAAAAATGAGGGCATATGGGTGACTGCCTGAAGCAAGTAAATAGTCTCAAATTGTTTTTTAAGAAGCAGTACAAAATCTACAAACTCCTATAGGAAACATGTGAATGGTAATAAGAACTGAAATTAAAATGAGAATGTAAGTGGGAGTAGATGACAGATACACTGATGGGGAGCATTGGAGTTTTTCAAGGACATTTGCTGTGAAGGTGACAGGAGAGATGGGTCAGTAGCTGGAGGGAAATATGGAGTGAAGGCAAAGCCGCTTAAGATGTATTTGCACGCTGCTGAGGGGGATGAGTTAGTAGTAAAGGGCAACACTGATACAGGAGAGAGAAAGGGTATGCACAGGAATGAAGAACTGAGTAGGAAAGAGGCCATGGGACTCTGGGGCCAGCAGGAGAGAAGGCATGGGGTATGATAGATGGGCCCAGGATGGGCAGGTTTCCCATGTAATTACTTCTACGTTTTACGTAAAACAGGAAGCAAGGCCGTCAGCTGAGCTTGGGGAGGGCTGAGGAGAGCTGGAGGTGTGAAATAGTCATCTTACAGGGGCAGTAAAGAGAATTCCTTAGTGAAATATAGGATTGCATTGTTTAATGTACTTCTATAATGTATTCGTTAATATTTTACTTAGAATTTTTGCACTGGTTTTCACTGAGTGTTCAGTCTGTAGTTTTTGCTTAGGTTTTGTTATACTGGCTTCATTAAAGTTACTTGGAGACCTTCCTTCTCAGGGAAGTTAACTGCTGCCCACATGTACTGGTAACAGGTATTGTTTGTGAAAGTTTCTGGGCCTGGTTATAAAACTTTGTCCTTTTCTTCTGGAATAAAAAAAAAAAAGTCTCTTTAATTTTTTTCTCTTATGGGATAATTTTCTATAATAGGAAATATATATATGTATATATATGTGTGTGTGTACATATATATATTATATATATATTGGAGATAGAGCCTTATAATGAATAAGTATGAATACATATATTCATTCTTTCCATTATCATCTTGGTTTTTATTTATTTTACAGGTTCCTTCTGTTGCTTTTTATCTATAGTTGTATTCCTGTGCTTACCAGTATGTCTTACTCGGGCTTTCACACATTTCTAGATTAGATAATGGATTATCTACTTGGTTGATTCTGTTTGTGTTTTTCCTACAAAACAACCCAGCTCTTGCATTTATTTTATATTTTGGTTTTCTTATTCAACCATTTCCATGTTTATCTTTACTGATTCAGTCTGCTTTCCTCAAACTGCTTTCATTTTATAACTCCTGTGTTTGGATACTTAACTCATTTATTTTATTTTTGTGGCTAATGCAATGTGCACTGAAGGCTGTGCACAAATAGAATATTCAGGGCAAGATGGGCTTCGTTTTTCTGAAACCCCCTCCAGAGAAAGAGATTTGGCAAGGGCCCAGGACTCAGGCCATGGCCAGCTCTTGCTTGAGGGACTGGGATAAAAGTGGACACAGTCCTGCAGCCAGGACACAGGCTGTGATCTGTAGGGTTCCTGAGAACCCAGAGCCCCAAGCCATCACCCTAAAACTGAGCTGATCCTGCCCTTGGGAGCCCCCCGGCCCCCATTTACAACATTCAGAAAACCAGATACCAACATATAGATTCAAGGGAGGAATCAACCTTCCCATCCAAGATGAGCTTGTGCATTAAAATTTTAAAGCACTCAAAGAAAACGATGCCAGTTTAGCTCACAAAGGTAAAAGCAAGAGAATTCACTCCAGTGAATCTAAAAATAACTTTGAAATAAATGTGTGGGGTTTGTTTTTTTTTCAGAGAGAACCCAATGTGTAGTATTTATAAAGACTAATCCTTCTTACTATTAATCAAGAGCATGTAGGAATGAAAGGACCAATTAGAAATTCTGGAAATATAATACGAAAAATTATGAAAGAAATTTCTTTCAAGATTAGTAAGTGGGAAATTCCAGGGAGGACACAGTTAAGGAAAGAATTAGTAAATGTGAAGATTGTGTTGGAGAATTTGCGTTGAACAAAGCAAGATAAGATGTAAATGTGAAAAACAAGAGTTAAAAATAGGACGGTAGGATGAGAAACTTCAACCTAAAATATTTGAAATGTTGATGACCGAGAATTTCCCAACATTGAAGACTCCACAGCAGTATAACTAAATAAGAGCCACACATAGACACACCATATTGAGTTTAATTGACAGAACCAGGAGAAAGAAAGTTATAAGAGAGAAAAGACAGACTACCGGCAGAGGACTGACCAATGACAGGAGTACTCCCACCCACAGCAATAGCAGCCTAAAGACTAAGGGATATCTTCACAAATTTTTAAGACACAAGCTGTAAGTATAGACATTCTGTATCTTAATCACTACCATTCAAGAGTGAGGGCATACCATCAGCAGATGAATGGATTAGAAAACTGTGGTACATCTACACGATGGAATACTATGCTGCTGTAAAAAAGAAGGAATTCTTACCATTTGCAACAGCATGGATGGAACTGGAGAGCATTATGCTAAGTGAAATAAGCCAGTCAATGAAAGAAAAATACAACATGATCTCACTCATTTATGGATAATAAAGACCATTATAAACTGATGAACAAAAATAGATACAGAGGCAGAGCAGCATCGAACAGACTGTCAAAGTACAGCGGGAAGGCTGGGGAGGGTTGGGGGGCAGGAGGGGGGGGTAAGAGATCAACCGAAGGACTTGTATGCATGCATATAAGCATAACCAATGGACATAAGACACTGGGGGGTAGGGGAGGCCGGGGGAATGTCAAGGGGGGGGGGGAGGGAGACATATGTAATACTCTTTAAGCAATAAAACAACATTAAAAAAAAGAGTGAGGGCAAAAAGAAGGTATTTTCAGACATTCAAAGGCAGATAACTTAGTCCTAACAAATCTTTGTTTAAAAAAAAACCCCAAATACTTACTTTTTAAAATAAATATGTTTATTTCAGAGAGGAAGGGAGAAGAAGAGAGATAGAATGAGGAGAGAGAATCATTGATCGGCTGCCTCCTGCACACCCCCTACTGGGGATCGAGCCTGCAACCCAGGCATGCTCCCTGCCCGGGAATCAAACTGTGACCTCCTTCTTCCTGGGTCAGTGCTCAAACACTGAGCCACACTGGCCAGGCACCATGATCAATTTTAAAACATTTTCATCACCCCCAAAAGAAATGTCCTGCTCAGTAGCTGTCTCCACTCATTTCATCCCCACCCCAGGCAACGACTAGTCTACTTTGTCTCTATGAATTTGCCTGTGCGGGACATTTCATAGGAATGGAATAATGGTATGTGGTCTTTTGGAACTGGCTTCTTTCCCTTAGCATAATGTTTTCAAGGTTCATCCATGTTGTTGTGTGTTACCTTGCCTTTTAATAAGGCTCTTTATGAGATCTTAGGTGCCTTGTTACACCCTGCTTACCTTTCTGTACTCATATTCGTCTGTTCTCTCCCTCATCTGCTGGGTTCCACTTTACACACAGAGCGGTTTAGGCCCTCTGCACTGGGATAAGGTCCCAAAGGTGGCGTAGACCAGTGAAAAAGCAGATTTGATTAAGAAATAGGGTCAGTGGGCAATGCATTTGTTATTCCAGTGTTTCCCAATAAAGCCTTCCTTTATTGTGAACAAGGGTTTTTTAAACTGCTTGCTTCTAATGCAGTCAACACCTGCCAGTTTTATCTTTGGTTAAAATGGGCTCTGGATTTTCTGGGATAATCCCAGTTTGCAGAGCTTCTGCCCCGTGCCTCCTTCACACTCTTAAGATGCGATGGCCCAGACATTGTCACCACATGGTTGTTCTCTTCTCTCCAGGAGAGTGAAGAGGAACTGTACTCTTCCTGTCGCCAGCTGCGGAGGCGGCAAGAAGAGCTGAACAACCAGCTCTTCCTATATGACACACACCAGAACTTGCGCAATGCCAACCGGGATGCCCTCGTTAATGAGTTCAATGTCAATGAGAACCAGCTCCATCTGTACCAGGAGAAGTGCAACCGGAGGTAGGTCACCTCTTCCCACCTGCAGACCCTCAGATCTCACTCCTCCCAGCACAGTGACATCGGGCACCTGGGGCCAGGCTTCAGGAAGGCGCCACCGTCTTTAGAAATCCTTTGACTGGTCCCCTCTCTTTGCTCAATAACTGAACTTGTAGGAGTATCTTAGGTATCTGCACCTTCCCTAAGTGGAACTATCATCACTAGGAGGACATTTCAAGATAATAATGAAAATAAACAATGACCACTACCTTTTAAAGAGACCCTATCAAGTTCTCAAGAATGGGCTAGCCCAGGGGCTCTAAGTCAGGGCAGAATCCCCTCCAAGTGACCCTTCTGGTTGTGCTGCAGACATATAATGGGGGTGAGACAGCCAGGTGTGCCCAGTGTCCTGCAGTGTCCCAGATAGTCCTGCTTAACAAAGCATTATCTGCCCTGGCCAGGTAGCTCAGTTGGTTAGAGTGTCTTCCCGATACACCAACATTGTGGGTTTGATCCCCGGTCAAGGCACATACCAGAATCAATGACAGTAAGGGGGCGAGGGCATGTGTTGGGGGGCAGGAGCAGCCGGGAAGAGGTCAATGGGGGAAAAAGGAGACAAATGTAATACTTTCAACAATAAAGAATTTAAATTAAAAATAAGATTCAATGAATGCATAAATAAGTGGAACAATAAACCAATGGTTCTCTCTCATCAAGAAATAAAATTTTAAAAAGCACTAGCCCCCCAAAATTCCTATAGCAGCCTCCAATGGGAATCAGAGTGTAGACTCCTTACCCATATTATTCTCATTTCATCTTTACTTCAACCAGCAAGTAGCAGTGACCTCAATGCAATGACCAGTGAGGAAATTGAAACTCAGAAAGATTAAAAATCTTTCCAGGAAGCTGCCTCCCCGATTCTCAGCCCTGTACCACGCCACCAAGAGCGACCTGCAGTTGTGCGTTACAAAGCACATGGCCTGTGCCTCAGCCTAGCGCAGTGGTTCTCAACCTTCCTAATGCCACGACCCTTTAATACAGTTCCTCATGTTGTGGTGACCCCCAACCATAAAATTATTTTCGTTGCTAATTCATAACTGTAATTTTGCTACTGTTATGAATCATAATGTAAATATCTGATATGCAGGATGTATTTAGGCGATCCCTGTAAAAGGGTCGTTCGACCCCCCAAAGGGGTCGCGACCCACAGGTTGAGAACTGCTGGCCTAGTGGGTGATGGTGAAATCTGTTTTATTTCAGGTTAAGAGAGAAGAGAGTCAGCAACAGCAAGTTTTACTCATAGAAGCCGGGGTGCGTGTGTAAGGGTGTTGTGTGTGTGCATGTGTTTGCATGTAGAAGAATGTGCTGTATTCAGACCATGGGATCATGCTAACCTGGGACGTCATCCTCTTCAATCAAGATGACATTCCTGAAGAAGGCCCAATCAGCATGAGCTGAGTGATTTCCTCTTAATTTTTTCGTCTTGGACAATTTCTTAACTTATAATTCTCTATAGAGGATCCCAAAATCACATTCCTCGTCTTTGGCCGCTTGTGTTCCAAACCTCATTGAATAAAAGCAGTGAAAATCTCAAACAGGTAGACCTTCCATGCATGACCTGCACAGTGAGCAGGATTCCTTTTCTGGCTTCTAAAGACCCAGGTAATTGACTTCCCTGGGAGATGAGCCCGCAATGTTAAGGAACTAATAAATTAGCTTTGGAAAAGGATTTTAACTACAAGGCAAACGATTCTACAATTAAGGCCATCGGATTTCACCGGGGCCCAGAGAGGAGCCCTGCCCCTGACTGCCACATCTGCCCAGCTTCCCTGCCCCAGGTCAGTGGACTCAGCTCAATGCACTTTAACTACCACTGGCTGGCTAGCTGGCTAGACAGACCTGCTATGGTGCCTGAGTCCCTGGACTCTTTGTTCATTAAGACAATTTCTAGTTAAAGGTAGAGATTTACTTTGTGACTGGAGTTATTGGGGGTGGGAGGTGGAAATCTTGGAGCCGCTGATTTCAAAAGCCTGTTAGCAACCAGAGACCCAGCAAAGGCTCAGCCAGCTTCTTACTCTTGTTCTGCCCACTCCTGAGCTGGCTGCGTGACCTGGGGGGCACCTCTGGGTCTGCAGCTCCCACAGACAAGAGGTCAATTCACTGATTGGAGGAGGTGATGCAAGTTAGGCTCCATAGGGCAGTTTCTCGGTTTTCTGAAGCAGCAGGCCGAGTCTTGTGGCTTAAGCACTAGAAAGGTACAGAAAAGCTCAAATGCAGCCACCCCGGAGCCTCAGACCCACCTGGGACAAGATGACACTCCTCTGCACCTTGCGATACAATTTAATGATGTGTCGTGTGATGACTTCACAAGGATTTTTAAGGATGAGGTTAGTGGCTGGGGGAGTGGTCAGTAGAGTCACAAATTACTCAAAGTGAACTGAGAAACGACTAGAGGAAAAAAGGTGTAACCATGAAAACGATTGTGGTGGCAGGAACAAACAGCAAGCAGTAAGACTGGTGGCTTTACTGGGATGAAACTGGGTCTTAGAAGCGCATTGAGCCCTCCCCTAGTTATCCTGGGCTTAGGTGCATGTATTGCTGACAAGTCCATTAAAACCAGCCAGGCTCTCTCTGATCAAAAGACCTTATTCCTTCATTCCACAAAAATTCCTTGAGCACCACCATACGCCAAACACTATGCCAAGGTCTGGGGATACAATGTTTAACAAAAGTTTTTTTTTTAAAGAAAATAAAAAAGCCATGGTTACTGGTCTTATGGTTACATATGCTTCTAAAAGAAATGCATTTTACCTTCTAGGAAGCAAGGAGAATAGATAATAGCAGTCTCTTACTTTGTGACATTATTTTAGTTATTCCTTGAATTGGGAATTGCTATTTATTTGGCAGCCAGTAACTGAGGGAAGACTATTCCTGATGGTAGCAGATGTTCAAAGCAACTTTCAGGAAAGGCTGGATGAAAAGGCACTGAGCCGAAGGCTGCCGGGAAGGAATTTACAGATTCTGCAGCCAGTGCCCCACTAGCCACCCCCGCCGCTACCCCCATACCTCTTCCGGCTCCATTATTACCTTACACAGTAGAGCTCAGATTTTGCTGTCTTTTACCTCTGTTTTCAGCTCAGGAGTGAGTAAAAGACATTAACCTTCGCACTCCACTCCATTTTAAAGCCAAAAAGCTAAGTAAGGCCTGGATCCCTTTTCTGCTTCAAATGGATGTCCTGCTACCATATCAAAGAAATTGAGAAGTGGTGGCATAGAAAGCAGGAGTTAAGCATCTTTCAACTGTCACTGTGTAAAATCCACACCCAGCAACAAGTGCAAAGAACGAAGAGGCAGGAGATTGGGGGATGGGGGGGTGGGGTGAGGGGGTTATACTATAAAGGCGCCCTAAAACTGTCTCCTCCTTCTAGGTGCTATAATAACTTGAATCCACCATTAGAGAGTATTTGCTTTGGTTGCAACATTCTCTTAATAGGGTAACACATGAATCTGGATTCTTGGTGGTGGTTCGCTCAGGAAAGACACCGAAAGGGAAAGGGGAGGGTGCAGATTACATCATTGCTTTTTCTAGAGTTTGCCCGGATGCCACAAAACCCAAGTCCTATAACATATCTAGCTGAGATTATGATTTAACAGTAATATGTTAAACACAGTTAATTCAGACCAAGCAGACGAAGACAAGAATATCCTAAAATACGGCAGCAGCATTGACGGACCAAAACCATGATTATGTATGTTGTTAAATTGTTTTTGTTCATCATTTCTCTAAGGGTATTATTGAGGCATCAGTTATTACATCAAAAAATGAAGGGGGAGGCTAGTTAAATCATTTGAGTTTGGAAAATTTAGGTTATACAAAGTTAATTTTTTCCCCCCTGTAAAACTTGGGTATTCTAATGTGCATAGTTAAGAGGGGTGTAGAATATCACATTTCCCAAATTTGATCTCAGGAACCTTTGGCTAAGGAATATCTCATGGGACTAATGTATAGTGGAATGCATTAGAAGACTTGCTGCTCTATTAATAAGGCAGCCAGGCATCATAATCTAATAATTTACAGTTGAACCTTAAACAAGGGAGTTAGGGCACCGACCTCCCCCCACATACACTCACTGTGCAGTCAACCTTTTACTCCTCCAAAATTAAACTACTAATAGCCTATAATGACCAGAAGCCTTACCAATAACATAATTGATTAACACATTTTGTATGTTTTATATATATATATATATATATATATATATATATATATATATATATATATATATCTCAATGGTCTTTTTAAAAAATATATGTTTTTATTGATTTTAGAGAGAGAGGAAGGGAAAGGGATAGATAGAAACCCTAACCCTGCACACCCCCTACTGTGGGTTGACCCTGCAACCCAGGCATGTGCCCTGACTGGGAATCAAACTGGTGACCTCCTGGTTTCTGGGCTGATGCTCAACCACTGAGCTATATTGGGCAGGCAATGGTCTTTAAACTGGGCCAACCTTACCCCTAGTAGTCTACCAGAGCTTTCCAAAGAATACACAGGCTTGAATCATTTTAGGGGATCAGTTCTCAGATCCTCACTTTTCTATTGTACAGTTTCATAAGAATCATCTGCCTGAGAAAAATGCCCTTTTCTCCCTCATAAAAGAAAACATATCTTTCTCCATCTTCAGTCTTACTGTAAAACATGACTCAGGTATAAAATTCAAAAATATGGGTGTTTAGACAGTGAAAGCTTCTTAACAGCGGGGTACAAATCCTTTTGCAAGTCTGATGGTTCCCTATTCTTTGTTTTCAACAAAACTGAAGGAACACCCAAGATTTCTGAATATTTAAAAAATGTAATTCTGGAGGAGTTGGAAGAATTCAGTTACCCTGCCATCACAAAACTCCTTCTGTTCCCATCTACTTACTGGTGTTAACATGGATTATCTACAGTCTCATATAGAAAATGTAAAAGGAGAATAGAATTGATGCTGGACCATGGCCATTCTAACAAAAATCATCTTAATCTACAGATGGATGAAATAATTGGGGGAATGGCGGCAGGAGAGCCTTCCTCATCTCATTGAGTGATAGATACATTGCCAATAGAATTTTACGGTTTAACAATTTATTAATATTTTTACTATATTTGTTTATTAAGTTCAATCCAGTGGAAAAATTTCAATACATAGAGCCTTATGATTATAGGATATTATATAATTTTATAATAAAAAGGCCAAAAATAATTAAGCTAAAATTTTGAGGAGGGAATAGATTAAAAATACAAATTCAAGGAGTAAAAGGAAAAATGTGGCATTTCCTACTATTAAAAATTGATTTCTTCATGTAATTTTTGAAAGGATGACAAATATTGGGTTTAGAGCCACTAGGCCAAATTTAAAAAGGAATGTAACAGTTTTATTTAAAGATGTGATATCTACAATATGTCAGCACTTATATATCCTTTGCAACTATTTAAGATGAAATTTTTAGACAAAAAAAATAAAAAATTCACTGAAGAGGTATCAGAGCATAAAATTTTAAGTTGTTCATCGAGGGCCACTAAATGATGAGCTGTATATGAAAGCAAGAAGAATGGCTAAAAAGGGCCTTAATACTTTTAACACTTAAAAGGAATGTAACTTAACTTTCAATTTGTATGGCATTTAACTTTTTGGAGGCAACCCTAAAAGCCATATTCTAGCCAATAAAAAGTTAATAATTAGATTAAGAAATAAGCAGAATTATAAAATTGGCATTTGAAAAATACTCAATGAATTGTCTCAGATTTTTAATTTTCAAAATATTTTCATCTTGAAGAGCCAGATTCCACCGTGATCCTGTCTCTCAGAAATTTCCATCTTTATTTTTCATTAGGCTTTAAAAAGCTGCATTTGTAAACTTGTATTTCATTATTAAAGCTTAATTTATTTCTATATAAATAGTGTGTGCTTGTGTGTACATAGAGAATTATGTGTATGAGTCACACAAACGTTGGCTATTGTTAAAGTGATAATTAAATGGCTGTATCCGATTTTTAAAAAATAAAAATTTGGTCTGAATGAACGCAACAATCTGTCCAGAACTGTTTTGTTTTGTTTTTTTAAAGCTGGTCACTTTTAGTTCCTACATAAAACAATAAAGAAATACTTCAGCCATGAGGTAGGCACAGTTATAATTCTTTTTTTAAATATGTTTTTCTCTCCTGTCAGTTCCAAGAACTGATGTAAGATCATCTTCTGACCATAATGAACTGGTGAGGCCCGCTGTTCCCTCCAGCTGAGTCTGGTGTACACCTCCCTATCAGTGAGTCAAGCTTGCTCAGTGTTTAGGTCTGTGGCATAGGTTTACAGGGCCAACAGAACATTGTCCTGAAGCTGTCTCCATGGTTCTTCAAGCCTGGGGATATTTGTGATTGTCAGGCTGCCCTCATTCCTTTTATCTCCCCATCCATCCTGGTCTTTGAACTCTCTCAACTCCTTAGCAGGCACGTACAAGACCTTGGGTGTGGTGGTCAGTGCCTCCTCAGTCAACTGATAGGTTAAGCCAGTGGTCGGCAAACTCATTAGTCAACAGAGCCAAATATCAACAGTACAACGATTGAAATTTCTTTTGAGAGCCAAATTTTTTAAACTTAAACTATATAGGTAGGTACATTGTTATTAACTTAATTAGGGTACTCCTAACCTGGCCTTTGCTAAAAACGTCCTCAATCTGAGGGGCCGACCTCAGCGAACGTACCCCCACTTCTTCTAACGCCACTCCTTCAAAATAGCCTCGCCCAGGCCGAAAACCGACTTCTGCACACGGGCCACGAAGTTTCAATCACACTGTATGTGCGTGCCCACACGTGGTATTTTGTGGAAGAGCCACACTCAAGGGGCCAAAGAGCTGCATGTGGCTCGCGAGCCGTGGTTTGCTGACCACTGGGTTAAGCTAAGTGGGTTCCTTGTTGCCTGAAGGAACGTCCATGAGAAGAACTTTATTCTAAGCTGATATTCACTGATGCTTGAAGAGAAGGGAGATTTGGATCTTTTGTGTTTCTTTTCTTATTAAATACCAAAAGGAAAAGGAGCAAAGGTGTTTTGTAAGGAGGAGCTCTGAGGTAAAGGGACATGTATAAGGAATGGGAACAACAGACGGGAACCACTGCTAACTGTCACCAAGACCGAGACACTTTCCTTTTTTTAGTTATTTTTTAAGTGTTTTTCTATCCTCTTACACTTTTCTGTAGGTTACAGGTCAATCTTACTTTCAGCAAAAACTCATTCTATGTAGAAACCTAAGTTTACAAAATTAATATGTGACTACTGTTTAATTCATCATTGGATTAAACATTGGAAGAATGTTTGGTGCCAGAGGAGCAATGAGGGTATTGTAAGGGCCTGTGTTTCTCAGGTAACTGAGAGGCATGCTAGAACCGTCAATCACTGTGTTTTGACAAAAATCCCAGGTGCACAGGAAGCCATGTTGTGTTATGACTGTCCCACCCCCAACCTCAGCCACCAGTGATTGGATTAGTTGCCCTGGTCCAGAAATTTTACAACAGCCTATGTATGATAACCCCTGCATTAGAAGATGAACAGCAAATGGTAAAGAGCAAGGAAGGAATTAGAGCTGCTAAAAGATCCTTCTTAAATAGATAAATTCATAACTCATAAAGATATAAAGGAACACATCAAAAGATGTATTTAACTCCTTAATTAACAAGGGACCAAAAAAATGTTAAAACTGATTCTAAGGCAAATTCAAAGATCACTATTTCAGCATCACTGATGGGCAAGAAATCTGATGCCTACCTTACACCACACACAAAAATCAAGACCAGCAGGTTATAGAGAAAAATGTAAAAGGTAAAATAATAACATTCATAGACGGTATTCACAACCTTGGAGTAGGGAAAACTTGCTTAAACGAAACAGCAAAGGAAGACTGCTAAATGAGCCGCCACTGAAGTTCACAACTGGTGTTCATCAAAAGATACTAGTAGAAGCCCTGGCTTGTGTGGATCAATGGTTAGAGTGTCAGCCCAGGCACCAAAGGGTCATGGGTTCGATTCCGAGTCATGGGCATGTACCTAGGTTGCAGGTTTGATCCCTGAAGGCAACAGCTCACATCAATGTTTCTCTCCATCCTCCTCCCTCCCTTTCACTCTCTCCAAAAAAAAAAAAAGAGATGCTATAAGAAGAGTGGAAAGGCAAGCAAGCCAAAGGGTTGAAGAAGATATTGGCAATAATATATCTGACAAAGAACCTCAATAAATATGATTCCATCCCCCAAGTCAATAAGGACAATCCATTAGAAAAAAAAAGGGGGCATATTTAATGAGTAAATACCTCTCAAGAGTATATCCAAATGGCTGTAAGCATACAAAAAGATGCTCATTCATTTGAAAGAGAAAATGCAAATTAAAACTACAATGAGATATCACTACACACCTATTAGAGTGATAAAAACTAAAAAGCCTAACAATACTACCAAAATTGCTGGCAAGACTATAGAGCCAACTGGCACACTGGTTGTGTGAATTGGTACAAAACTACACTGTAAAGATGTTTGACACTCTCTACTTAAGTTAACCATATGCATACCTATGACCCAGCAATTCCACTTCTAAGTATATAAGTATTAGAAATGCATACATGTACACAACATGTACAAGAGTGTCCACAGTATTCACAATAGGCCAAAATGAAGAGTCCTACTATCCATCTACTGCCAAATTGGTAAGCTGTGTGTTTTTACAAGGGAGCATATACAGTAATAACAAATGATTGCGCTACACCAACTTGTAACAACATGTATGGATTTTGCAAGTACAAGTTTGAAAGAAGTTAGACACACACAAATGTACCAAAGGAAAGAATGGAACAATATAAATTAGCAGAAGGGCATATGAAAACATAGGATACTTGTGAGATGGAACAGTATAAGGAAATGAAATGGTATGGAGCCAAGAACATATACAGCAGATGGATACACTTAAACTGAGAAAAGCAAAACGCAGAACAATGCATGCCCAGGGATGCCACTCAACACACAGTTAAAAAACTACATGCAAAACAATATTGCTTGTAACAGACATACAATTAGATAAAAGTATAAAAGTGGACTGAAAGGAACATTGTGGTAAAAACTGAGTCAGTGGGTAAGGTAAAGGCGATGTGACTGAGACAGGGAAGGGTAGTTTTAGATCTGTTCTATGTTTTATTTCTTTTTTAAATATTGGAAGGGGCGCTTTGCTTGGCACAAATGTAAAAGTAGGCTTGCTCTACCAAAAAGATATTTAGCCTCAGGCAAGCTTTCTGTTTCCTAGGTGAAACTTAAACAGAAGAAAAAAATAATGAAAAATAAACAAGGGAGAGGTAGGGATGGGAGTTGGGATCAGAGGGAGGGAGACTGAGAGACTGAGACCAAGATAAATAGTACATGATGTGAGCTGCTAGCAGTTCTGGGCAGTGAGAAAATGCTGGTGTGTTATTATTTTCATTTTCCTATATTTTTCAATTTTATTTTCCAAAAAAGGATGGAAGGAATAATAAAGTTATTTTTAAAAAGATGTGCCAGGTAAATCCTAATAAACATAAAGCTGGTGTAATATTGTTAAAATCAGACAAAATTCTATGCAAGGTAGGTACCACTAAGAAAGGTCAGGTTTATATCCCTAACAAGAACATGGTTACAAACGCAAACTTTTATGCTTCTCACGGCATAGTTTGAAAAGATTGAGGAAGACAATCAACAGGTTCACAATTATAGTTGGAGACCAAGAGTCCTCTCTCAGAAAATGATAGTTGAAGGAGACAGAAATGTAAAAAAATAAGGGAAATGGAGTCGGCGCTGCTATCCCAGAGGAATTGCCTTGTATGCCTTGTGTTTCAAACCTTTGGAATGCTAAAACAGGGCAAAATAACCTTTGGACTAGGCCTAAAGGAATAGTACGTCCAAAACAACTGTTTACAAAGGTAACAAGGAAGCAGATATTGTGATGACTGGACTGATGATTACTGGACTGAAAATTACAAACATTGTTCAGAATTAACAACATTATGTTAGTTTATTGAAATGCCTTCCTTCTATTGATGTCATTCTTCCCCTTGCCTTTGTCTCCTACTAGGAACACTGAGTTTCTGCCTGAATCCATGCTTCCGAATAACTACTCTTTTTTTTTTAATCATCTCAAATGCATGCTTGGTACCTCTCACTTTGGCCTTTTATTCTTAGGATAACATATCATAAAGACATAGAGAATCTGTATAATATAAATCACAAGTTAGACCAAATGCATACACATCCTCCTGCTAACACACACTGAACTTTGTACCCAGAGAATACACCCCTGGGTCAGGCGCAGCACATCCACAAACATTGAGTGCACGCCAAGCCTCGGGGCCGGGGGTTGAGAAAGGACTACTTTAATTGCTTTAATACAAGTCCAAATTCACTGCCTCATGGAAGTCACAAACAAAAAGATACCCCCCTCCCAAAGTGCTTACACTTGAAAACTTCAACACCCATTTCTAAAATATTTTTTTAGGTTAAAGGGAAGAGAACATTTCTGCTCAGAAAAAAGTTAGAGCTTTAAGTGCATTTATTATAAAAACAATAAAAAGTTGAAATGAATGATCTGAACGTTTAACTTAGAAGCTAAAAAAAAAACAACCCTCAAAAGTAAAAGTAGAAATTAATATAAAAGAAATTCATGAAGCAGAGAACTAAAACCTAATAAAATTGATAAAATGGTTCTTTTTGAAAAAGGCTAATAAAATAGATAAATTAAGGGGAAGGGGGAAAGAAAGCAGAAATGAACAGTACCAGGTGTTTTGAAAAGCAAGTTTTTGTAACTATAGAGGATATTTTAAAAGAAAGGAAACAACTAGCTTAGATAAATAGGCCTTATATTAAAATGAAAAATTACAAAATGTCCAAGAATCACTAGAAATCTGACTAAAACAATTACAATGAAAAAAAAGCAGAAATAGCAGCCAAAGATCTGCCTCCCAGGTGGCAGCAACTCCAGATGACTTTATGGGCAACTCCTACCAAACATCAAAGAAAAAGAGGACATGTGTGTGGCGTGCACACGCGTGTGTGTGTGTGTGTGTGTGTGAAAGAGATACTACCCTCTTAATTTTTAAAATATATTTTTATTGATTTCAGAGAGGAAGGAAGAGGGAGAGAGAGATAGAAACATCAATGATGAGAATCATTGATTGGCTGCCTCCCGCAACTCCTACTGGGGATCGAACCCACAATCCGGGCATATGCCCTGATCAGGAATCGAACAGTGGCCTCCTGGTTCATAGGTCAACGCTCAACCACTGAGCCATGCTGGTCAGGCATCCTCTTAATTAAAAAAATGCTTTATTCATGTTAACTAGTATCCTTAGTAGATGAATATAATTGAGCTAACAGTTTGGTCTGGTCACTGGGCAAATGAGACATTTCTTAGACCTCACAAAAGAGTACAGTGTGGAGACTAGAATTAGCTGTGTCCTCTCTTTACCGACTTGGCACTGCAAGCAGCAGAGGGACCATAAGAGGGGAGATGAAATTCCACAGTCACACAGTTCCTGGGGAGCTGCAGGTAGGGTGGCAGCACGTGAATTCTCGACCTGGGACAGCCGTATGTAGCACCAGGCTATAGTGCTGCAAAACCCAGATGCTTGCAGTCTACAGTTCACATTTCTTTCCTTCGGAGGAAAATGCACACATTTAAGAAACTTACCCAGCCTCGTAACCCTCTTACATTTTTAGGTGTACAGTACAGTATTGTTAACAATGTTGTACAGATTACTAGAAATTTTTCATCTTGCAAGACTGAAACGTTATACCCATTGAACAACTCCCCATGTCCCCCTCCAGTCAGCCCCTAGCAACCACCAAGCTACTTTCTGCTTCAAAGAGTTTGACCACTTTCGATCCCTAAAATAAGCGGGATCATTCAGTATGTGTCCCCTGAGACTGGCTTATTTCTCTTAGCACAATGTCCTTAAGGTTCATGCACATCTGTAGCATGTCAAGATTTCCTTTTTTATGGTTGAATAATATTCCATTGTATATGTATCCATTCATCTGTGTATGGACTTTTTATTTTTATTATTTTTTTTGCCAGTAAGTTTGAATACTAAGACCAAACAGATGCTTCTTCTAAAGTTGTAACTGACCAGAACCGACTCAGCAAGTTAATCCCATCCCACCGGAGCCAGTGACAGCCCCTGGGCAGGGGCAGGGCCGGGCCCTCAGCATGACGGCCCCGCCCCACCCGGCCACGGACAGACGGCACCTCTGCCCTTGGCGTCCACCTCCCGGAGGAGCATCCTCAGCTCTGAAGTGCCTGCTGCCTTGTGTATGGACATTTAGATGGTTTCCACTTCTTGGCTATTGTGAATAATGCTTAAGTACGGAGATGCAGATATCTGAGAATCTGAGTTTGATTCTTTTGGATAAATACCCAGAAGTGGGATTGCCGAGTCACATGGTAGTTTTATTTTGAATCTTTTGAAGAATGTTCTCATAGTGGCTGCATCATTTTACATTCCACTAATGGGGCTTAAGTGTTCTAATTTCTCTATATCCTTTCCAACACTTAAAAAAAATATATAATGGCCATGCTAACAGGTGTGAGGTGATATCTCATTGTGTTTCCCCTGGTGATTATAGTGATGTTGAGCATATTTTCATATACCTCTGTCGGCCATTTGTATGACTTCTTGGAGAATGAATTTCAAGTTCTTTGCCCATTTTTAAAGCTGGTCACTTGTTTTTCTTCTATCAAGTGTAGGAATTCCTTATTTTATATATCAATCCCTCATCAGATATGTAGTTTGAAAATATTTTCTTCCACTCTGTAGGTTGCCTTTTCACTATATTGTTTGTTTTCTTTGCTGTGCAGAAGCTTTTCAGTTTGATGTAGTCCCACTTGTCTATTTTTTTTTACCTGTTGCCTGTGCTTTTAACATCATACCCAAGAAATCATGACCAAGATCAATGTCATGAAGCATTTGCCCTCTCTTTTCTTCTGGGACTTTTACAGCTCCAGGTCTTATGTTTAAATCTTTAATTAATTTTGAGTTAATTTTTTGTGTACGGTGTAAGATAAGGGTCCAATTTCATTCTTTTGCATGTGAATATCCATTTTTTAAGAGACTATCCTTTCCCATAAAAAAGAATTAAATCTTACCATTGGCAACAACATGGATATACCTAGAAGATATTATGCTAAGTGAAATAAGTCAAATAGAGAAAGACAAATAGCATATTATTTCACTTATTTGTGAAATCTGGAAAACAAAATAAATGAACAAACAGAAGCAGACTCATAAATACAGATAATATTCTGATGGTTGCCAGATGGGAGGGGAGTTGGAGGACTGGGTGAAAAAAAAAAAGGAGTTAAGAAGTACAAATTGCAGTCCTAGCCAGTGTGGCTCAGTTGGTTGGAGCATTGTTCTGTGCACCAAAGGGTCACAGGCTGGACTCCCTGTCAGAGCACATACCCAGGTTGCGAATTCAAACCCCAGTCAGAGTGAGCATGGGATGCAACCAATAAATGTGTCTCTCTCACATAGATGTTTCTTTCTCTCTTTCTCCCTCTTCCCCTCTCCTTCTCTCCTCCCCTCCCTTCTCCATCTCCCTTCTCCTTCTCCTCATGCCTGTCCCCTCTCCCTCTCTCCTCTCCCTTCGCTCTTCTCCCCTCTCCCTTCCTCTCTCTCTAAAATCAATGAAAAACATATCCTTGGGTGAGGATGAAAAAAGAAGTACAAATTGTAGTTACAAAGTAGTCACGGGGATGTAAAATACAGCATAGGGAGTATAGTCAATAATATTGAAATAATTGTATGGTTCCAGGTGGATACTAGATTTATCAGAGAAATTACTTCATAAGTTATATAAATGTCAAACCACTACATTCTACACCTAAAACTAATACAATATTGAATTTCAACTGTAATTTTTAAAAATGAAAAAAAAATTGTAAGAGACTATTTCTTCCCCATTGGGTATTTCTGGCACCCTTGCCAAAGATCAGTTGAGTGTATGTATATACATGGGTTTATTTCTGGGCTCTGTATTTTATTCACTTGATCTATATGTCTGTCTTTATTCTAATACTAAATAATGCTTTGATTGCTATAGTTTTTTAATATGTTAAAAATCAGGAACTATGAGGCCTCCAGCTTTGTTATTTTTCAAGATTGTTTGGCTCTTTGGGTTCCTTTGAGGTTCCATATAAATTTTAGAATTTTTTTTTCTATTTCACAACTGCACAAATAGGAACTTTAAGTTGCTTAGAACAAACATAAAAAATGTTCAAGACTTTAATATAGAAAACTATGAAACTTTGAAAAAGGACACACAAAAATAAATGGAAAGATATACCATGTTTGTGAAGGAAATATCTCAAAATTATATATGTCAGTGATATCTAAACTATACTATCAAAGCAACCCTAGTTTTAAAAACTTAAGATTTTCATTGACCTTTATAAGCTGATTCTAAAAGTCACATGGATAATGGATATAAATAGCCTGACAATTTTGAAAAAAAAATAGAGGGAGGACATAGATCCTAGCAAATATAAAAACCCTTGTAAATCCTTGATAATTGAAACTATCCTATTTTCATAGTGAAAGATATAAATAGATCAATTTGAAAGAGGGGAGAAAGAAAAGAGAGAGGGAGAGTATTTGCATTTAGTAGGAGGATGAGTAATCCAATTATGTTGAGACAACTGCCCGTTCACTTAGAAAATACCAAGTTAGAACCTTATATCATTCACAAAACTAAATACCAGATAAAGGTAAAAGGGTAAAAAAAACAGAACTTTAAGTTATTAGAAGAAGTCATTTAATATTTTCTCTTCAGAATGGAAAAGACTTTCATAAACAATTACCAAAAGAAAAAATAACTGAAAAGCTGAATTAATTTGACATCAAAATAAAAGTACTAATTAAAAAGGTCAAGGGATTGAGAAGTGCAAATTGCTAGTTACAAAATAGTCACAGGGATGTAAAATAGAGCACAGGGAATATAGTAGATAATATTGTAATAACTATGTATGGTGCCAGGTGGGTACTGGAAATATCAGGGGGGAGGGACACTTTGTAAAATATATGATTGTCTAATAACTATGCTGTACACCTGAAACTAAAATAAGATAGGATTGAATGTAATTGAAAAAACCAACAAAAATTTAAAAGAGAATATAGCTAACAAGGCACTGTGTAGTTAAAAAGACAACTGACACAAAGTTAAAAGGCAAGTGTCTGAGAAACTATCCATGTCTTACATCCTACAAATCTATACAAAGGAGATGAGCAACTGAGAGAAATAGGGAAACACATGCCCATGCAATTCACTGGAGAGGAAACCCAGTAATCAGAGAAGTGCACATTTTATTTTTTATTTTTTTAATCCTCACCTGATTTCAGAGAAAGTGGAAGACAGAGGTTAAGACAGAGAGAAATATCGATGTGAGAGAAACATTGATTGGTTGCCTCCTACACACGCCCCACCCAGAGCTCAGTTACATCCCTTGACTGGAATCGATCCCGGGACCCTTTGGTCGGCAGGCAGTCCAGCCAATACTCTATCCACTGAGCCAAACCAGCTGGGCCAAGATGTGCACATTTTAAAAAATGATATGCCAGTTTTACTCATCAGATTGGCAAACATTTCAATGTGAGAAAGTTCTGGCAGCGGTATGAGGGAAATGGGGAGTCTGGTTGAAGATTTTTTTTTATCCTCACCCAAAGATATTTTTTCCATTGCTTTTTAGAGAGAGTGGAAGAGAAAGGGAAAGACAGAGAAATAGCAATGTGAGAGAAACACATCGATTGGTTGCCTCCTGCATGCACCCCGCCAGGGACCGGGCTGGGGAGGAGCCTGCAACCCAGGTACATGCCCTTGACTAGAATCAAACCCAAGACCCTTCGGTTCGCAGGTCAATGTTCTATCCATTGAGCCAAACCAGCGAGGGCTGGTGGAAGAGTATTTGTACAGACACGGTGGAAAGCACATAACAAGGTGGCCCACCCATAACTCCATCTCCCTTACTACCTTTTGGAGTTGGTTGAGGGGTAAGCTATGGGTCTCAGTTCTGGCCAGTGGGTGTTAAGAAGAAGTCAGTGGGTAGCAGGCTTTCAGGAAAGCTTTATGAAAGGAACAGAAACCGCTGGCATTTCGTTGATCTTGCTTATCTCCTCATTTCCTCTTGCCCGCATTGATGTCTAGAAGTGCAGCCACCATCTCAGGACCATGAGGTGAGAATCATTAGAATGAAAGAATGGTCCCTGATGTCACTGTCCCAGATTTGCTGACTTTTGGACCTCTTGTTACATGAGAACAAAAACCCCTGTCTCTTTAAGCTACTCTGAGGAAAATTTTTAAATGAGTAGATAAGTGCATGTTTGATACAGTAGAACCTATTAAAATTCCAATTCTACTTCTGGGTATCTACCATGCAGACTCATTTGGAGATGGGCATTAGAACATTCAGGACTGTACTGTTTGATAAAGTAGAAGCTAGAAAAAAGTGGGTAAAGTTAAGGAAAAGGCTAAATCAATGGTAGTGCATTTATATTATGGAATACCATGCAGCTGTTGAAAAAGAATTAGGTATAGTGCCCTGGCCAGGTAGCTCAGCTGGTTAGAGTGTCGTTCTGATATACCAAGGTTAGAGGTTCGATCCCTGGCCAGAGCACATACAAGAATCAACCGATGAATGCATAAATAAGTGGAACAACAAATCAATGTTTCTCTTTCTCTCTTTCTCTTTCTCTCTCTCTAAAATCAATAATTTTTTTTAAAAAAAGAATTAGGTATATCTACCTTACTTGATGATTATAAAGAAAACACAATCCATGCCATCATAGTGTCGAAAAAGTATCACCCTTCCTGCCCTGGCCAGTGTGACTCAGCTGGTTGGGCATTGTCCCATGTACTGTAAGGTTGTGGTTCGATTCCTGGTCAGAGCAGATACCAAAATTGTGGGCTTGATCCCTGGTAGGGGGCGTGCAGGAGGCAGCCAGTGGATGTTGCACTCTCACAGTGATGTTTCTTTCTCTCTCTCTCCCCCTCCCTTCCTCTCTCTCTCTAAAAATCTTAAAAGTAAAAAGAAAAAAGTATCACCCTGCCAGGCTGTGTTTTATTGTTTCACAAGTTTCAGGCAGATTTACTAGGACAATTACCACAATATCAAAACAATGCATTGCTTGAAGCTATTATTGACTCTACTGCTAATGCAGCGTTGGCCAATTATAAGGAGAATTACCTATACTCAGGCTTTTTAGGTTTTGCGAAAATGAAGAGTATAATGCATTTTACAAATACTTGTTGCTCTATTTACTGAACTATCAAGTTCCATTTGAATTCATTGAAATATTTCCTTGTTGTTGGAATACTACAGTATTCTCTGAAAGAGTTTATTTTTGCTGCATTCACAAGGTTGAAATTGGAATTCTTTTAAGTGTACCATTGTGCTGCATAATTTGTACCAATATTTACTGAAATATTTATTCGTTCACATGCACAATGGTTACTGGCAGAGGAGTTTATTCAAATATATTATCATTGTCTACTACTTGGCTTTACCAATTTTGACTGATATTTGTTTTATTTTGCATGCACTATAGAGGAGTTTCTTTGACTATATTTTACATCATGGCTTTCTTTTCTTAGTTACCAGCATTCAATGAAAACGAGTACCAGCGTGTGCTTTTATACTACCCACATGTCAGAGTACCTTCTATTCCACCAGGACATGTGTTTTGCTGCTAGCTACATAAAAGGATCACTGACAAACATGTATACATAAAATGTTCTTTAGCTAGGTAATTTTATACTGATATTTCAGTGTTGGTAGAATATTGCCTCATACTCAGAATTTAGGATTTCCTTACTATACAAGTAAAAATG
Source organism: Myotis lucifugus (assembly GCF_000147115.1). Taxonomy (NCBI): domain Eukaryota; kingdom Metazoa; phylum Chordata; class Mammalia; order Chiroptera; family Vespertilionidae; genus Myotis; species Myotis lucifugus. Next base: position 3,777,851 of record NW_005871083.1, on the reverse strand, counting down.
ACATTTTCCCCTCACAACCACTTTCTGATAACTTCTAACACATAGATTATGAAAAATACTTAATTGTTTATGTAATTGTAAGAGTACATATGTATTTACTATGTGCCCATTTAGCTTATGCAGAGGGGACACATTTGAGAGTGATAGGGACACTATTAAAAATTAGGATGGGCCCAGCTGGTGTGGCTCAGTGGTTGAGCGTCAACCTATGAACCAGGAGGTCACGGTTTGATACCCGGTCAGGGCACATGCCCCAGTTGCAGGCTCAATCCCCAGCGTGGGGCATGCAGGAGGCAGCCAATCAATGATTCTCTCTCATCACTGATGTTTCTATCTTTCTCTCTTTCTCCCTTCCTCTCTGCAATCAATAAAAATATATTTTAAAAAACTAGGATGGGACTACAAGCATAAAATTGAAATGGTCCTGGGCAAACTGGGACACACAGTCACCATATTTATATACCTGCATACCTATGTCAGCAAATAAGGAATACTAATATATTAATATTTACCTATACTCTAATATTGGTAGGTCATCATGATGTACTATTTAGTGAGAAACACAAGTAGCAGAAGGAAATGTGGGGTAGAGGACAATAGTATGAGACAAATGAACACTCCAGACCTATTCTCTATACAAATATATACATAAACAGAATTTGGGGCACGTTGGTAAAAGGTTTTCTTTGGCCTTATTTGCAATATTTTAACTTTTTACAAGAAAAATGTATTCATGCATTATTTGTATAGTTACTTTTAAAACTAAAGAAAGGTATTCTGAGTGGATAGAATTAAGAGCTGGACCAATATGTCATTTTGAGCTAGCTTTTCAGGCCCGTGTGGTTGAAAACCAACATACACCATGATGAGTGCTTAAATACATCAAAATTTAAAGTAGAGTGGCTTTTTTTCCCTCTAGTATGGTGTAATCTACTCTGCAACTTAAAAAAACAACAACCTCCCATTTCAGTTTAGAGCTCAAACTGAGGTATTTAAAACCGCAGCAAACAAACAAGCACCTGTTACACAACATGAATCAATGAAATGTTTTCATTACTATCACCACTATTTAAACAACCAGTTTGCTTTCAGACTCCAGCCCTACATTACTTACTGAGCATTCCACTTGAGTGCTTCAAGCTCAACCAGAACCAGCACATGTCACATTCTTCCTGTACATACCAGCTTCCCCTCCAAATCCTTTGGCCTCTCCCAGCAGAACCACCATTAAGTAAAGATCTACATGCATTCGTTCTTTGCAGGTTACAAAAGGGCCTCCGTGCCATTTCATCCACACAAGCTCCCTGTGAGATAGTGCATTATCTCCACTTTACAGAGGGGCAGATTTGCCCAAAGTTGAATTGCAAATAAGGCACAGATCCTGCCTAAGGAAGTGAAGCAGTCCCATGAGTCCCTTGAGCGCTGAGGAGCCATGATCACTCACCACCAAAGAATTGGTTTCCACTTGGGCCAAAGGTCTAAGTGTTCCCTGTGCTCAGAGAAACTTCTGAAGTGCTTTGAAAAAGTCTACCTTCCTGTGGGAAAATTCAACATCTAAGGGTATCTCTACAAGTTGGGCTTTGCATTTTTATTACTTTGGCAGATTTTTTATTAGGCCCATGCTCTATGCATAGAACGACGCAAGAGATGCAGGGGAGGCAAATACTGACCAGCTGAATAATATGTGAGCTCTGTTCTCAAGATTCTGCTTCAGAAAGCTGACTCAGTGAGAGGAGATTAGGACATGTGCAATATGACCAATGTCAGTACATGATTAGGTACAAAAGCAAATCAGCTTTTCTTGGAGGATGTCCTAGAGCAGGGGTGGGCAACCCCTGGCACGCGTGCCAAACATGGCACGCCAGTAACTTTTGCTGGCACGCAAAACCCTCTCTTATAATCTTCCATTTACAATTTTTTTCTTAATATCAACGTTTTTATTTTTCAGATAAATTCAGTGTAGGTGCATCTTAGATAAATAAATAATTTTACATAAGTTATCTTAAAGACCATAGACATGGTCTTTGACGAGAGAGGGGAAGAGCAATTTCTATGCCTCTGCCTTAACTCTCCCTGCCTTCCTAGATCCAACCAGTGTTTTGGTTTCATCCACATACACTTGTGAATCTTTGTTCTCAGTGATGAATTTTGTTAAGTCTCATAATAGGAGTAGCCTGATGGATGAAAGTAGTAGCTCGTGCATATCTCTGAAGGTCACGAAATATAAACCTGATGTAAAATCTCTGTCATCAGTGATGCAGCAGCAAAAGTCCCACTGATAATATCAAACCGAGTCATAAAGTTTTCTGTCGGACTATCAGCGTACATGTATACATTAAAAAATAAATGTACTTTTCATCATCATATACTGTGTTTTTGTCGTTCGAATGAATTTTATTATTTCTTCAAGGTTCTTCACATATGTACACCTTAAGAGATATCAAGTAGGCGTAACATGTTCTCAAAAAATTAGGGTTGGCACGCAGAAGAATTTTGAGTCAGAGATTTTGCTGGTTTTGGCACTCACTCACAAAAAGGTTGCCCACCCCTGTCCTAGAGGTTATTAGTGCTAACATTTCATATTCCTTACTTTAAATAAGTTGAATTTTAATACGTTAACACCGACATGTGTACACACACACACACACACACACACCAGCCCCACCCCACACACATTCTAATGGTAAAATAATGCTTTGATTGTTTCTTTAATATAACTTAAGAGTTTGTGCAGCCAAAGTCACTATGTACAGTTACATGTTTTTAGCAACAAATAAATAAGATAGTTTATTTTTCATTGCAAATGCAGTTTGGGTGATGTTTGGCCTTGAATACTGTCATGCTAAAACCATGAAGCCACCTCAGACATGGTAGTCAAGAGTTTGGTGTCTGAATTCAGTGGACCTGGCTCAAATCCAAGCTTTGCCACTTCCTAGCAGAGTGACTCTGGGTGATTGTGAGCAAGATTCTCCAATTCCCTAAACCTCCATTTCTTCCCATGTAAACTGGAAATACATATACATACTTCTTAAAGTCATTGAGAGAACTATATGAGCTTACGAAATAGCCTTGCACATAGTACACAAACACAACAAATAGTTACAATTAAATCTTAGATCATCTTTGAGTAATTTAGCCAAGGAGGGTTAATATCGATCATTATCCCAATGTTGAGCAGATCTAGAAGCAAACTCTCAGTGGCAGTTACTTGACCACACTCAGTGGGGATGTTGCAGTTGCCCCAGCAACACAGCAAATCATTCCTCTAAAGCTGGGGAGCATTTCAGGACACTAGGGATGGTTAGGAGCACAAGATGACTCATCCTCGTAACAATTTAAAAATATAAGGGTGGCAGCCTCGCTTTCTCCTTCAGCACTGTTTGTGGTGGCAAGACCCCAAAATAAAGGGGAATGTAGGGCTGAAACCGAAGAAGCGGGGCCAGCAGCAGGTCGGGTGGCCTAGGCCAGTGGTCGGCAAACTGCGGCTCTCGAGCTACATGCGGCTCTTTGGCCCCTTGAATGTGGCCACGAAGTTTCAATCGCACTATACATGCGCGCCCGCACGTGGTATTTTGTGGAAGAGCCACACTCAAGGGGCCGCAGTTTGCCGACCACTGGCCTAGGCAGTCAGTGTGGCTTCCACCTGTGTAACTGGGGGGCACCCATGCACCCGCAGCCTCAGTCTGGAGAGAATTCAAGATGACCAATGAGCAATCTCTTCCCCAAAAGGACAAGATGAGTTAATTTTAAGATGGAAATGCCATGAATATTACAAGCTTTGGAGGGCAAGTGCACAGATCTGAACTAGACATAGCTGGCTTAAGGGAGCTGGAAGAAAAACAAAAGCAACAGCAGCCAGAGTCTGCACACAGATCAAACATGCTTGCAATTTGACTAGCAACCAAGGAGCAAATGATGCTGGAGTGCACTCCTCAAATCCAGTTCCTCCAGCAAGTCCTGCCGCCCAATGCTGCCCAGCTAAGATCCACAATGACAGACCCAGCGATCAACTCATTTTTCCTAAAAAATGAAAGTTGAACTGGAACAGACTGAAGACAAACTGGAACAAGCCCAAAATGAACTGAGTGCCTAGAAGTTTACACCGGATAGGCAGACAAATCACACTCCTCAGCCAAGACTTCCCTGACAGTCCCATACGAGAAAGCAGTTGTAGACAGCCAAGTACTCGTTTCCACAACAAGACTCAGATTTTTTGAGCCAAAAAAAAGCCACATTCTTATACTATCCCATTTGTAATAGTTAATGTAACACTTACCTGATGAGCCTTGTGCTTCTTCAGCTTTTTGCTCTTCCGCTTCCCCTTGCTTCAGAGGCCTGATGACGTCGGACTATTCCAAAGAAGTGGCCACCTCTGAAAAGGTCCCCTTCTAGAACACCTGGACAATGGAGAAATGTTTCAGTGTATTCAGAGTTTGGAGGAATGATAACCTGGAGAATTAAACTCTTGAATTGAACATGTAAAATTCCAATAAAATGTAAAAATAGGATATGCATCACTCTAAACCTTGAGAACAGGACTTAGAGACACTCTATTATCAGTTGTGCCAATAAGACTGGATTTCATGATTAAATTTCTGGGTCACAACTCAAATGAAGTGACTTATGTCCTTAAAGGGTTTGTTTGCTAAGAAAACGTAATAGTTATGAGAGAATCAAATCATAGATGTCAGTACCAGTAGTTTATATATTTAACCATTTAGTTTACTTAAATGAGCCTTAAATCAATGTGGTTTTAATCAATTGTTCTTTGAATGGTTGTTAATACTGTAGATAATCTTGAGGACTGTACAAACATGAAGGAGTGATATCAAATTTCAGGTGTAAACTGTTTGAAGCATTATAAACATTCAATTCAAAACTAGATTGTATAAGGATATTGACTATGATAAGACTCACTGTGTTATTTTGTTAGTAGTGAAATTGATTAAATCCCCATTCCATTCAGCAAGCTCATGTTGAAAGAGCACTGTTGTTGGTGTTAACGGGGGAATGTGTTCCTTCATTGTATTGGGACCTCTTGTATCGCACTCTTGATATTAAATTAAATGTACCTCCCCCTGGCTAGTGTGGCTCAGTTGGTTGGAGTGGCATCCCTTACACCAAAAGAGAGTGGGTTCCATCCATGGTTGGGACAATTGCATTGCGGCAACCAATAGATGTTTCTCTATCTTTTTCTCTCCCTTCCTCTTTCTCTTTAAAAAAATAAATTAAAAAGAGACATTAAAAAATAAATTGCATGTGCCTTGAAGAAAAATTTAAATATATATTGGTAAAGAAGTATTTTATTTTTAGATCTGTAATAGACAACCCTGGGTGACTGGGGGAAAAGACACTTAGAATATTTGCCAGGATTAAAATCCTCCATATTAGTAATGCAGAATTTAAAAATTACTATACCTCAACCAGCTCTGTTAAAATAAACATTACAAATTACTGCAGATGAACCCCTTGTTGGCTGAAAGACATTTTCCCAGGTCACTTTTCTATGATAATTTCTTTGTAGTAAGCTAGATTTTGCCTCAGTCACAATTATTTGAGTTCAATGACAAAGGTATCTTTCCTGGGGCATGAGACCTAAATACAGAAGGGTAACATTATATGTGTGTCCAGCTTAGAGATGCTGGGGTCTCACCGGTTCCATTTCAGGTAAGAATGGCTATTTGGTGTTAAAAGATCAGGTGACCAGGCCCTACTGGATGGGTTCCAACAGGAACCCTTTGGCCAAAGGAAGCAGGTTGCAGGCAGGTGAAGAAGTCAGTGCTCAGATGTGGCACTGTTTGTCAGTCAACAAACAATTGGGCCTGCATAAAGGAGGAGGAGGGAGGCCCTTTTGGGGGTCCCATCTCCTCATTCTTTCACTCAGCGAAGGTATGTGGAGCACCTGCTGTGGCAAAGCACTGGGAAGGGGAGAGCAATGGAGAACCCAGGAGCCTCTCACTTAGCATGTTGCAAAGGGAGCAAGTGTTTGGGATCTGGCAGCATTTCACCTCCTTGTTGGGAGATAAGAAACACCTGGAATGAGGAGTCCCAGCCCACACAGGCCTTCTGAGTCAGAACAACCAGGGGAAGAGTTTGAAGTATGTGTGTGTATATAGGGTGTCCCCAAAAAATGTATATACACTTTGAATAATTATTAATCCCAATGGGTTAAATCTGAAAAGAAAGAAACATCAATTGAGCTATCAGTTTTTAGTAGTGTATACATTTTTGGGGGACACTCTGTATTTTGTATTGTGGTAAAGTAGACATCAAGAGTTCTGAAATTGTTGGTTCTAATCAGCTCCCCCGACACACACCTGCCACCAGTTTACTGGTTGTTGTGGCTATAAGGACTGAACCTTAGGGTTTCCCACTCTGCTATTCTGAATGACATCACTTCTCTGGAGTCTATTTTTTAAATAAAAATTGTATATATTTGAGGTGGACACCATGATTATTTGATATACATGTAGAAAGTGAAATGCTTACTACAGTCAAGCTAATTAACATTTCTCCTCACGTAGTTCTTTTTTTGATGAGAGCACCTGAAATAAATCTAGAGATCTAATAAACCGCATGATGATTGTAATTAATAACACTGTATTGAATACTGGCCTTTTTTTTTTTAACTTGGGCCTCCATTGTTCTTATTTTCAGGTAAGGCTTGGAAGTCACAGCCTTAAAGTAAGGGGTAACTGGGAAATCAGTCAGAATCTCAGATAAAACCAACTGGCTGATCAATGCACTCAGCCAACCAACAAGCACTTATTGGGCAAATAAGTTCTGCGTTCTCTGGATATAGAAGTTTACAAAGCACATGGTCCCTGCCCTCACCGGACGCCAAAATTCTGGGGTACAAATCACTTTGTCAAAGTTTCTTACCATAGAACAGGAGACTTTGAACTAAACTGCTTAAAGGTGGGTCCAGCCCAACTATACATGATTCTAGAAAAGGAAATCAGTCGGATTCTGGAGGAAGAACGCCAGCAAACGTTCGGTTCCCCAGGGGCTAAAAGTGAGCTCCTCTGTAAGGAAGGGGGCACACACTTAGGAAACCACAGAGTATGGTCACCCGTGTCCAGGAGTGGACTGTGGAGACTCTAAGTGAGGAACTTTTCCAATTCGGGACACGGAGGGGGTTAGGGGGGAGCCAATTCTAAAGACTTTAAAGCAGAAAAGAAAATGTTCTGAGACTCACGTGATGGGGTGATCCAGGATGAAGTTAGCCTTGGGCTCGCCTGGGTGGCAGAGCCCCAATGATGTTTTCAAGGCCCCGTTTTCTCTGCGTTTCCTGGTGTCCTTGACTCGCAGCTGCAGCCAGGAACCCGAACAACATTATCAGAGCTCCGTTTCTCTTTGGGGCAGGAGAGTCCAGGGCAGCCCCAAAGCCTAGCCTCCTGATGAAGCAGCCACTGCATAGAGAGTTTCTCCAAACCACACCGGAGAAAAGTTGAGAAGAGCTCGTGGATTGGCTCACCTTGTCCCAATGCTTGCCGTCAAAACTTACGGCCGGCTTCTGATTGGCCAGGCCTTGCAATTGGTGGTCAGCCCTATGGAAGGGCTAGGAATGGGTTTCTTGCATAAAAAAGGGAATGGGGTATCATTCTCTAAAGCAGTGGTTCTCAACCTTCCTAATGCTGCAACCCTTTAATACAGTTCCTCATGTTGTGGTGACCCCCAATTTCATTGTTACAAATTGAACATAATTAAAGCATAGTGATTAATCACAAAAACAATATGTAATTATATATGTGTTACTAATGTTGTGGCCCCACGCCATAACAAAGAAACAGAATTTCCGGAGGATGAGGCCTAGAAATCAGGATTTTAAAAAGATTCCCAGGTGATTCTAATGTGCAGCCAAGGTTGAGAACCACTGCTCTAAAGTAAAGGGATGCTAGCAAACAGTGACAATTTTAATAAGACACGAACTGCTAGTGTTGGCTGCCAAGGCCAGCAAACAAGGGGGCCAGGCCATTAGCCCTAGGGTTCACAGCTGGGTCGTACTGAGAGTTGAATTCTACAGGCTATTTCTAACCTGCTGTAAGGCTCCCTGAACTGGTAGGGATTTGGGAAGGAACAGAAAGCAGGGGACACCCCTACAATTGTTAATAAACTTATTGAAACTATGACAAAGCAGTATTGGCTTTCTCATAATTACCATGTTAGGTGATTAAGGAAAATAAAACCTTTTCTTGCAAAGAATCCCTGGCCTATGCTGCAGGCTTGAGAAATACTATAGCCTCGGTAATATGATGCCAGCATTAGTCATTTGGCCTCCAGACATGAATAGTTTTTGCATTACCGTTGGGTTCTACTACAGGGCTCTTTGTCCAATGTGATCTTCCAACAGGCTAATGGATAACTGGCCACCTACTCCTTGGAAGTGTCACCTTGGTGGCAGTGCTGAATGGCTTATGCCCAGGTAAATAGCAGTGCCTCACATGCACAAGTGTGAACATTGTTCCCTAGCTTTATGCATTTGGGGGATTCAATCAAAGATTGAGGGAAGGTGAGTGCAGCTGGGAACCCTAGAACTAATGGAATTCATTATCTCCTGACCTTAGGAAGGGAGTTACCTTTCAGGTAATAAATTGAGTTCTTTCAAGTGGTCAGTTTTCAGCTGAGATTTGGAGTGAGCACAAATAACTTTCCACATTCCTCCCCCTTCTCTAAATATCTCTCAGCATTTAAAAGCTCCACCATATCACATGCTGAATGACCTCACGTATTTACTAGATCTTATCTAGTCTTGATTTAGTTTACAAACAATCATAATAGATTGGCTATTTTTCCCAGTCTTCAACAGATTAGAAAGAGTAAATTATGTATATGTGCCAAAAGGGTGAAAATAGCATTCATTCAAGAAATACTTATTGAACTCCTGTTTTGTGCTAGACACTAGGGATACAGTAGTAAGCAAGACAATGGTCCTGACCTCATGGAACTTACAAACATTAGACAAATAATTACAAACTATTACAGTTGTGATAAAAACTACAGGAGATAAGCAAGGTGCTATAAGAGCCTGTAGCAGGACCAGACCTAACTTGTTGCAATCATGGAAGGCCTCTGGAAGAAGAGACTTAAGCTGAGGCATGAAATAAACATTATGCAGTCAAAAAAAGAGTGGGGGCATGAGGGAGGAACTTGGAACTCACAACCGTACAGAAAAGGATGCAGTGAGGGCAGAGAAGTATGGTGTGAGACGAGTATGGAGCAGTAGGTAGGAGCCAGATCACACAAGGCCTTTTGGGTCACAATAAAGATATTGAACCTGCACCATGGAGTTTTGAGCAGGGAAGTAACAGATTTACATCTTTTTTTTTTTTTAGATTTACATCTTTATAGCATCCCTTTGCCTGGCATATGGAGAATGGATTGAAGGGAGGGAGGAATGGATGTAGGTGGAAGAGAAAGGAGGTTATTGTTGGAGTATAGGGGAGAGAGATGACATCTGTCTACTGGGCAGTTTTGAGCATGAGCAGAAGGTAGAATCAATGGGCTTAAAGATGGGTTAAGTGTGCCAAGTTAACGGGAGGCAGGGATCAAGACTACCCCTGATTTCTGGCATGAGAAATTCAATAGATAATGGTGACATTTACCAGGGAAAGCAAGCCTGTAAGAATTTGGAGGGATTGTGAATTCCATTTTGGATACTGACTGAAAGGTACATATGAAATGCCCAGGTGCAGATGCAGAGGTAGGTGGATAGATGGGTCTGGCGCTCAGAAGAATGGTCTGGGCTGGAACTATAAAGTTAGAACTATATATTTAGAACAGAGATAGAAATTAAAGTCAGGGATTTGGACAAGATCACTTAGGGAAACATTATTAGTATTGTATTAAAAGAGGACCTAGCTCTGAACACTGAAGAAATCTACCATTTTAAATGGGAGTGGAGGAGAAAACTGGTGAGATGCAGGTGTGGTAGCAGACTCCAATGATCCTCATCTGGTATTCATGTCCTTGTGTGGTCTCCTCTCACATGGAGTTGAGCTAATGTAACCTATGTAGCTAATATATTGTAGAAATGACGGTGCATGGCCAAGGTTATGGGCATAAAACCTTTGAGACCTCAGAGAGACATGTAGTGGTGCCTCAGAGAGCTGTACTGACAATAAGAATCTTAAGGAGCAGAAGCCCAAAATAGAGGACTTATCTCAAAGAAATTTGTGGGCATAGCTTTTTTATATTGGAGTCAACTGCAAATAAGACTCAGGGGGAAACAGTTCAAAATAATTTTATTCACAGTAACACTACCACGTTGAAGTGAAAGAGATTCAGCATAAAATCTAAAGAGGCTTTTGGACCCCCTCACCCCTAACTTCTCCTGGGTGGAAGCAAAATGAGAAAACTATGTAGCTGTAAATATGGAGTACCTTTCAGAGAAAAAGATGACTCAGAGGGTGGCGCCAGAGCCCAGACTCTAAGGTGGCCCTCAATGTTCCCCATCTTCTGCTATTACACCACTGGGTAATTCCCTCCCACACTGAATAGTATTGATCTATGTAAGCAGTGACTGGGGAGTGACTGTGTGTGATTTTTCAGGGTTAAGTCATGAAAGACATTGCAGCTCCTACCTTGCTCTCTTGGATTACCTGCTCTGAGGGAAACCAGTTGCCATGTCATGAGGACATTCAAGCAATCTTATAAAGATGCCCACATGGTGTGGAACTGAGGTTTCCTGCCTACAGTCACGTGGATGGACCATTCTGGAAGTGGATTCTCTAGGTTTAGTCAATCTTGCAGATGACTGCAGTGCCAGCCAACACCATAAGATTACCCTCATGAGAGATTCTGAGCAAGAGTTGGCATACCCAAATACCGGACCCACAGAAACTAGGAGGCACTGTTTGTTGCTTTAAGATGATATGTCTTAGGGTAATTTATTATGTAGCAATAGAACATTAATACAAGGAGAAAGACCAGAAGAGTGTGAGTTCATGGAAAGTAAATAAACTATGTTTCAAGGATAGAGTAGATAACTATGTCAAATATGTGAAATGGCCAAATGTCTCATACCTGGATGACAATAAAGTCCACATATCAATCCTGAATTTCATTTAGATTTATTGAGTGTGGGAACAAAAACAAAAAACATTTTAAAAACAAGTGAAGCCCCACTATGCTCAATATACTTGGCTTGAGAAAACTGAGAAGTATCTATCAATCTTTTGAAAGACTTCATTAAAAACATGCTTTGAAAGTCTGTGATACCTCTCAATGGCAATGAACAACTGTTTTACTGTACTTATCTGGTCTATCAGTGACCTTCTCATATGGACACGCCATGTCATTACCAGACTGTAAGACTGTGAAGGGCAGAGAAACCTGCTTCATAGCACCTAGAGTGTTAGATATTCTGTAGGTGCTCATGCAAGTTACCCCGGGACTAAAAAGCAAAAGCATCTTATAAGATTCCAAAAATATTTCACCAAAAACAACCATTACTACCACACTTATGTTGCAATTTATACAGTAAAAGTATTTTCACCACATCTTATTTTATGTTCACAACAAACCCTATGTGATGGGCAGGTGGGTTTATAGAAAGATGGTTATAAACTTGATTATAAATGATCATACATCATTCCCATTTCCCAAGTGAGGGAACTAAGGCATAAGAGGCTTCGGTTACTTGGTTAAGACCACATAAAATATTTATAATTGCAGGCCTTCTGGTATGAGGTTGAACACTTTATCCAAAACATCCAGGCAGCATTCACCAGGAACTGTTTATCTAGCATTCTCCTTCTACAAATACTCTCAGGACAACTCTAACATTATTTTCCACAGCAATCTATAATGTTTTGTAATATTTTAATACTGTCCTTTCTGTAGCTGGAACTATGGAATGGGTAAGATGCTCTGTCTTCTTTCCACTGTGGTTCCTATGCGATGGTGCAACTTGAGTATCTTCTAAGGCAGTCCTCATGGGTGGCTAGACAATGCCGCCATTGTTCAAAACATTCCTCATTGGAAATTGCCTTCAGAGAATCAGAATTCTCCCCAGTAAGAAAACCAATCTATTAGTATAGAGTTGTGCTTTGTTTTTAATTATAAATGGCATCATTAGCTTGCTCATCTTCCTTAAGCATCAGATTTTTAGCTGTTTCCTAAACTTCAACCTGTTCTCAGAGACTAAAAGATCACAAACAGTGAGTATATTCAAACACATTTGTTACAGACTCTGAGGGCATTCCAGAAAGATTAGTAGCAACAACACCTTTTCAACAGAATACCTGAGTAAGAAAACCCTCATAAGGAATGTATAGTAACAATATTAAAAATAATGGCTTAACTTTGTTGAGTGGAACTTTACATCCTGTGTCTAATTTAATCCTCAAAAGAATCTTATGAGGTGAGGTAAAAGTCTATTAGTTTAAACATCAAACATTAGCACATGGTCACACAGCTGTAATATGCTTATATCACAACAGGCAAAGACTAATTCCCAAAACATATGCTATGAATAGCTAATGCCTCCCCTATAACACCCACCATTTCCCCAGAGCATTGGTCTGTAGGGATCTGGCCCAATTTGGTGTTTTTCATACATCTTAAGCCTGTTAGCAGTTTGTCATTCCTGTATCAGAGTGTGTTTTAGTCCCTTTTAAGTAGAATCAGAGTGTATGGAATGAAAATAAGTACATTTTTGGCTTCTGACAAATTCAGGTAAGGCATTTCTAATCCAACTAAGTTTAGCTCCATGGCTCCAAAATGACTACTACTGCATCTATCTAAAGAGGGAGGACACACACACACACAAAAACAATTTTCAAATTTATCTGCTTCTTTTTTCTCCCATCAGGATTAGTACAAGGAGATAAGAAATTAAAACTTAATCCAATAATCTATCCTTAAGTAGCAATTTGAAGAGCCAAAATTTGGCACCAGATATCTATACCGATCCATCTATATTTAAGAAGTCCTCCTTCTTTGTGAAACCATCTCAGCAAGTGTGGTCAGCTCCTTATTTTTAACTCACCCTTCACAGTGAAAAACCCACAAAGGACAGCCATGTAGAAACTGCTACAACCAAGAGTAAGACCAACAGCCCAACCCAAATAAGACACTCAAAGTCATGATTCCCAGGACTTCTGCCATGACCACGGGCTTTAAACCATTCTACTATTTCCTGGAGGTCAAATGGCTGAGGCTCATAACCTAGCTCCTTCTTGGCCTTCTCTAGGCTAAAGTAATGTGTGATGCCAGTTTTATTAACTTCTGTGCGGGTGAGGAAGGGCTGGAAGTTGTAGAGTTGACCCAAAACAAAGTAGGCCATCTCTGATAGGAAAGCAAAACAGTAGATGAGGTTCAAGGGTAGGCGAATGGATGGGAATGAGTAGCCCAGGCCCTCAACCAAAGGCCGGAAGAACTCAAAGTTGTTTACGGGTATGCCATCTGAGATGAAGTAGGGCTTCCCAGCGGCAATGTAGCCCTTGTTAGCTTTCAGGGCCTCTGAGGCCAGAATGTGAGCCTGCACCAAGTTATCCACGTGGACAAATTCAACCAGGCTCTTGGGATCCCCGTACACAAACTTGAACAGACCCCTCTCAATATAGCTCACTATTCTAGGAAGGTGCCTTTGTTCTCCAGGCCCATAGATGCCAGCTGGCCTCAGAGCACAAGTTCTTAAGACACCATTGCTTTTATCCAGGGATGTACCATTGGCTTCTAGCACCTTCTTCTCTGCAATAGATTTGGTCCGAGAGTAGTGATCAGGATGGAGGTGAAGAGGTACGTAAGGGAGAGATTCATCTCCATTTTTGATAACTTGACCTCCAAACACAACATTGAAAGTGCTAGTGTAAACTAATCTTGGCACCCCTCTCCTCCAGCAAGCCTGGAGGATGTTGTCTGTGCCCCCCACATTGACTTCTTCGATCAGCTTTCGATTTAGCTGCTCCCGCCCTGACATACCATAAGAGGCAATATGGAACACACAAGTTATGTCCACATCCTGGAAGGCTTTCTCTATATCAGAGAGGTGGCGGATGTCTCCGCGTATAAACTTGATTCCTTCTGGAATGGTATGAGCAGGGCTGCTGATATCTAACAGAATCACATGGACTCCCTTCTGGTTCAGAGCACAGCCCAGGCTGAAATAATAAAGAGTAAAAATTAGATCAAGTCACTTATTAAGCTATGCCTAGGAAAAGTGTGTAAAATAATTTACCAAGACTTCTTGACTCAACCTGAATCCCACACCTTACATGTTCACTGGGGCAAGTCTTACACAAATATTAAAAAATTGAGAATACTCACATCTACTTAAATTATAATGAGTTGGTGGCATCTAAATGCTACGTCCCTGCCCCCCACCCCTCCGTGTTCTAGGACCTACAATCCATTCTTGGGAATATTTATGAATGAAAACTGAAAGAGCTGCTATTATTAAAATTTTTTTAAATTTATTTTTAGAGAGAGAGAGGGAGAATGGAAAGAGAGATAGAAACGTTGATGAGAGAAAAACATTGATCGGTTGCCTCCTGCGTGCCCCCTACTGGGGATCAAGCCTGAAACCCAGGTATGTGCCCTGACCAGCAATGGAGCCAGCCACCTTTTGGTGCATGTGTTGACACTCAACCACTGAGAAATACCAGCCAGGCAAGAATTGCCATTATTTAAAATTGTTTAGTGATGTGAATATCTCCCTTCCACAATTTAATGGCTTTATAAAGAATTTTTCTTGACAAAATGGACAATATATGGATGACAGTGCTTAGAGGATTCCAAACTGACAGCAGAGTACGTGGAAGCTACATTGACACTCTCCCAGGACCAAACTGAAAATACAACTACTAGTAAAATACAGAAAAAACACCCTGAAAAACCAACTGAAGACTAGCTGGACAGAACCTTATAACCAAGGACAGAGAGTGGAGACCTCACAGAGACTGGTAGTAAGTGCAGAGGCATGAAAGAACTAGACTAGTTCCCACAGACAGCAGCTGAAGTTCCGGGGGTGGGGGTGGAAGGGGAGGATTATCTCAGCTGTGGGGGGATTCCCACTGAGAACTCTGGGGTCTAAACCCCAAGATGGGCTCCCCAGCCCAGAGCCCCAGAACTGAGAAAGGCGCCAACATAACATCTGGCTGTGAAAAGTAGCTGGGTTGCTGTCTGCCACAGAGAGATGGCTGGAAATACAGGCACCCTCTTAAAGGGCCAATGCACAAAATATCATGTGCAGCCACTCACCTTGGGCTCTGGCAGAGTGGATTGGAGCTGTGTGAGCAGAAGCCAGGACTGGGGGCTCTGGGGTTGGAGCTTAGAGGGCAGCCACCCTGGTTTCCTGTGCTGAGTCATTCCCTCACGCTGTGAAGGACATCTTTCTCCAGTGGACCTTTGCTATCCAGGAGGTTTTCACTTGGGGGGAAGGAAGTTACCCCACCCTATTGGAAGACCTCTCACCCCACGTTGTGGTCGATAGCCTGAGGCTAATCAAGACTGAGGGTCAATGGGATTGCAGGCAGAGGTGGGTCTCTGGAGGCTTTGAGTATTTGCCTGACCTAACCCCAGGCCAAGGGATATGAAAAGCAGACTCTGATGCACATCTTGGTCCTTTCCAAAGGGACCCAGCCCCAGCAGAGAGAGCCACAAGCTGTGGATTGCTGATACCTCCAAACGGGGTATTTAGGGCCAGTCACAAACAGCATCTGACATTGTCCTGCACTAGAGATTGAGAGTCATAGCAAATCTAATACACAGACACAAACCCAAACAGGAAGCCCAAATGGGGAGACAAAAGAACAAGCCCCAAATGAAAGAACAAGAGAATTCTCCAGAAGAAGAGCTAAATGAAATGGAGATAAGAAATTTCTCAGACATAGAGTTAAGAATAATAATGGCAAAGATGCTCAAGAGCATGAGAAAAGATACAGTAAGTATGAAGAATGACATAGCACTAACAAAGAACACACTGGAAGGAATACACAGCAGAGTAGGGGAAGCCACGGATCAGGTCAGTGAATTAGAAGACTGGGTAGAAAAAAATCACTCAACCAGAGAACCAAAGAGAAAAAAACAGTAGGACGGCTTAAGGGAGCTGTGGGACAACATGAAATGTAACAATATTCACATAATAGGTATGCCAGAAAGGGAAGAAAGGGAGCAAGGGATAGAGAACGTGTTTGAAGAAATAATGGTAGAAAACTTCCCTAACCTGTGAAGCAAAAAGTCACACAAGTTCAGGAGGCACAGAGAGTCCCAAACAATAAGACCTCAAATAGGCCCAGGCCCAAACAAATCATAATTAAAATGCCAAAAATTAAAGACAAAGAGAGAATCTTAAAGACAGCAAGAGAAAAGCAATTTGTTGCCTAAAAGGACCTCCCATAAGGCTGTCAAATGATTTCTCATCAGAATTCTATAGGCCAGAAGGGCATGGTATGAAGTATTCAAGGTAATGAAAAGCAAGGATCTTAAATCAAGATTACTATATCCAGCAAGGCTATTATTCAAAATAGATGGTGAAATAAAGAGCTTCCCAGATTTAAAAAAAAAAAAAAAAAGCTAAAGGACTTTATGACCACTAAACCAGCACTGCAAGAAATGCTAAAGGGACTGCTGTAATGAGAAGAAGAAATAGAGAGGCAGAGAAACATAGGCATAAATAATTAAAATGGCAATAAATAAGTATCTATCAATAATAATCTTAAATGTAAAAGGAGTAAATGCTCCAATCAAAAGACATAGGGTAGCTGAATGAATACAACAACATGACCCAATTATATGCTGTCTATAAGAGACTCACCTCAGAACAAAAGACTCATACAGGATGAGAGTGAAGGGATGAAAAAAATTTTTTCATACAAATGGAAATGAAAAAAAAAAAAAGCTGGGGTGGCAATACTCATAGACTTCAAAATGAAGGCCATCACAAGAGACAGTAAAGGTCACTACATAATACTAAAGGGATCAATCCAACAAGTGGATATAACCCTGGTAAACATATATGCACCCAATATAGGAGCACCTAAATATATAAAAGAACTTCCAGAGGACTTTAAAGGAGAGATCGACAGGAATACAGTCATTGTAGGGGACTTTGACACCTCACTGACTTAACTGGATAGATCCTCCAGACAAAAAATTAACAAGGAAACATATATTCTAAATGGCACACTGGATCAGATGAGTTTAATTGACATTTAGAGAACATTTCACCCCAAAGATGCAGAATACACATTCTTCTCAAGTGTACATGGAACATTCTCAAAGATAGACCACATGTTAGGACACAAAACAAGTCTCTACAAGTTCAAGAAGATTGAAATCATATCAAGCATCTTCTCAGATCACAATGGAATGAAATTAGAAATCAAATATAGTAAAAACACTCAAAAACATTCAAACACATGGAAGCTAAATAGGATGTTATTAAACAATGAATGTGTTACCAATGAGATCAAGAAAGAAATCAAAAACTTACCAAAAACAAATCAAAATGAACACACAACAACCCAAAATCTATCGGACACAACGAAAGCAGTCCTGAGAGGGAAGTTCATAGCACTACCGGCCTACCTCAAAAATAAAAGTTAATAATAAACGATTTAACCCTACAATTTAAAGAATTAGAAAGAAAACAACAAGATGATAATAATAAAAATTAGAGGAGAAATAAATGACATAGAGACCAAAGAAATAATACAAGAGATCAATGAAACCAAGAGCTGGTTTTTTGAAAAGATAAACAAAATTGATGAACTGTTAGCCAGACTCATCAAGAAACAAAGAGAGAGGATCTAAGTAAATAAAATTAGAAACAGAAATGGGTAATTAACAACTGACACTACAGAAATGCAAAGGATTATAAGAAAATACTATGAACCACTATATGCCAACAAGCTGGACAATGTGGATAAAATCGACAAATTCCTAGAAAAATGCAATCTTCAAAAACTGAATCAGAAAGAATCAGAAAACCTGAATAGGCCAATAACAACTGATGAAATAGAAGCAGTCATCAAAAAACTCCCAGTAAACAAGAGCCTGGGTCCTGACGGGTTCACAGAGGAGTTTTACCAAACATCCAAAGCAGAACTAGCACCTATACTCCTAATCTATTTCAAAAGATCCAAGAACACTTCCAAGCTCTTTTTATGAGTCCAGCATTATCCTAATTCCAAAACCAGATAAATACACCACAAAGAAAGAGAATTACAGACAAATATCCCTGATGAACAAAATTCTAGCAAATCAGATCCAGCAATTTATTAAAAAGATCATACACCATGACCAAGTGGGATTTATTTCAGGGATGCAAAGCTGGCACAATATTTGCAAATCAATAAATGTGATACATCACATACACAAACTGAAAGACAAAAATCACATGATCATATCAATAGACACAGAAAAAGCATTCAACTAAATTCAACACTCATTTTTGATAAAAACTCTTAGCAAAGTGGGAATAGAGGTATCATACCTCAACATAATAAAGGCCATATATGACAAACCTACAACCAATATCATACTCAATGGGCAAAAACTAAAACCATTTCCCCTAAGAAGAGGAAAAGACATGGATGTCCGCTTTCCCCACTCTTATTCAACATAGTAATGGAAGTCCTAGCCACAGTGATCAGACAAGAAGAAGAAATAAAAGGCATCCAAATTCAAGAGGAGGAAGTAAAACTCTCATTATTAGAAGATGACATGATACTGCACATAGAAAAAAATAAAGACTCCACCAAAACACTACTAGATTTAATAAATGAATTTGGCAATAGCAGGATACAAAATCAACACCTCAAAATCAATGGCATTTTAATACACCAATAATGAATTCTCAGAAAAAGAAACTAAACAAACAATCCCATTTACCACTGCAACAAAAAATTTAAGATACTTAGAAACAAACTTGTACTCAGAAAACTATAAGACATTGAAAAAAGAGATAGAGGAAGATATAAACAATGGAAGAATATATTGTGTTCATGGATTGGTAGAATTAACATCACTAAAATGTCCATACTACTCAAAGCAATTTACAGATTCAATGCAATCCCTATTAAACTACCAACAGCACATTTCACAAATCTAGAACAAATACTCCAAAAATGTATATGAAACCAAAAAAGATCGAAATAGCCACAGCAATCTTGAGAAAAGAACAAAGTTGGAGGGATCATATTACCAGATATCAATTTATGCTACAAAGCCACTGTAATCTAAACAGCCTAGTACTGGCACAAAAACAGGCATATAGACCAATGGAACAGAACAGAGAACCCAGAAATTGACCCAAGCCATTACACTCAATATTTTAGAAAAGAGGCAAGAGCATACAATGGAGTCAAGACAATCTCTTCAATAAATGGTGTTGGGAAAATTGAACAGATATACGCAAAAAAAAAAAAATGACAACCAACTTACACCATACACAAAAATAAACTCAAAATGGATAAAAGACTTAAATGTAAGCCATGAAACCATAAAAATCTTAGGAAAAAACCATAGGCAGCACAATCTCAGACATCTTTCATTTCAATATGTTTATAGATATATCTCCTATGGCAAAGGAAACTAAGGAGAAAATAAACAAATGGAACTACATGAACATAAAAAGCTTCTGAACAGCAAAAGAAACCATCAATAAAACAAAAAGGGAAGGGATCCCACTGCACGGGAGAACATATCTGGCAATGATACATCTAATAAAGAGTTAATATTCAAAATATATAAGAAACTCAGACAACTTAACAAAAGGAAGACAAACAATTCAATTAAAAAATGGGCAAAAGACCTAAATAGATACTTCTCTAAAGCAGACATACAGATGGCCAAGAGACATATGAAAATATGCTCAAAGTCACTGATCATCAGAGAGATGCAAATTAAAATGACAGATATCATCTCACACCTGTCAGAGTGGCTACCATCAATAAATCAACAAAGGACAATGCTAGCGAGAATGTGGACAAAAGGGAACCCTAGTACACTATTGGTGGGGATTCAGACTGGTACAACCATTATGGAAAACAGTATGGAGTTTCCTCAAAAAATTAAATATGGAACTGCCATTTGACCCAGTGATCCCACTTCCAGGAATATGTCCTAGGAGACCTGAAACACCAATCAGAAAGAATGTATGCATCCCTATGTTCGTAGCAGCACAATTACAATAGCTAAGATCTGGAAACAGCCCAAGCATCCATCAGTACATGAGTGCTTAAAAAAGTTGTACATTTACACCATGGAATAATACTATGCAGCAGTGAAAAAGAAGGATCTCTTATCCTTTGAGACAGCATGAAGGAACCTAGAGAATATTGTGCTAAATGAAATCAGTCAGAGAAAGACAAGTATCACATGACCTCACTCATATGTAGAATCTAATGAACAAAATAAACTGATGAACAAAATAGATCCAGAGACATAGAAGCATGGAACAGAGTGTGGCATTTCAGAGGGAAGGCAGAGGTGGGTGGGTGGGTGGGTGGGTGGGAAGGGATCAACCAAGGAACTTGTATGCATATATGCATAACCCATGGACACAGACAATAGGGTGGTGAAGGGCTGGGGTGGGAGCCAAGGGTGGGCCAAAATGGGTCAATGGGGGGGAAAAGGGGACATATGTAATACTTTCAGCAATAAATATTTAAATAAAAAAATAAAAGAACTTTTCTTAACATGGAATATACCTGTAGCTCTCAATTTTAGTATCTGAGCAGTGGGCAAAATAGTTCATTCCTGGCTTAACACTATACAAACAAGTAAAAGTATATACTGTATTAATGTCAGAGTTGAAAGCTATACTTTTTTAATCAGCAACCACCAGTAAAATAATTCATAGACATATTTTACAGATGCACTGACCGGAAACCAAAATAGCCACCTCCTCCTGTAATGAGGACAGTTTCCTTCGGAGATTTTTGGGAGTCCATATGTGGCAGTCAGAAGAAAACTGGACCTATAAGAAAGAAGTATGCAACACTGTTACTGATCCAAATGCAAATATGATTATCCCTAATTTGGGGCTAACAAAAACAAAAACAAAAAGGCAGTATGCTCTAGAAAGAAAAGCTAAGGCCTAGGTTCTAGTCATGGCTGTGTGAAGTTAGCCAACTCCTCCTCCCTTCACTTCTTGGGCTTCAAATTTCTTCCTATGTAATATAAGGACAGAAATATCTGCTCTGTCTGCCTGACAAGGTCAATGTGAAGGTTCAATAACAATTACCTGGGAATGCTTTGGAAACCGCAAAACACTTTTCCAAATGTAAGGCATTATTCTTGATCATTGGAAAAAAATTAGAGCCTTTTTGGAAAGAACTCATTCAAATTTGGCAGGGAGAACCATTTTTTCCCATGTACTAGAAAAAGCAAGAAAAGAACTCTAGCCCTAGCCACTATGCTCAGTGGTTAGAGTGTCTGCCACTAGAGAAGTAAAGAAGAAAGGACATTGAGACTGGTAGGAGGGGCAGAGTTGCGAAACAGGCTGGTCAGACACCCACATGGGCTGTTTTTTTCATCAGGAGGAAGATCATCTCTACGGAGACTGCCTGTGAAGAGCAAGGGGTCCCAGCCTCACACCAGACCTCCAGCCCATGGTTCCACAGCTAGGAAGAGAAGTTCCCGTAACTAAGAGCTGTAAACACCAGTGGGGATTGTAGCTGAGTAACACAGAGGCTGCTAGAGTCCCAGGTGTTTCTTCTAAAGAGCCGGAGCATGAACTTACTCAGACTCCATTCCTCTGAGCTCCTATGCTGGGCAGCTTTGAGGGACCCAGACACATATGGGGAGGACCTAGATTGTCTGGCATGGGGCAGGAACTCATGTACAGCTTTCTCACAGATGCAGGGGTCATTGTTCCTGTGCTGGGACCTCCCCTGCCACAGAGTTAACTGACAGGGGCCATATGCAGCAGTGAAATTGAGTCTCCATCAGAGTGGCTCACACTGTTTGCTCCACCCTGGTGATTCCCTGAGACCCTGCCCCACCCAAGCTGTTTGTAGCAGCTTTTCCATGTGAATGGCCTATCCTGGCTCAGACTTTAGACTTCCTAAAATCTCTCAAACAAGCTGCAACTGATGTCAGCATGCCCCAAACCTATCAATAAAAGGCCCAAAACCCAGCACTAGCACCAGCCTGTGCCCTGCTTCACAGCTGGGCCTCACCTGGGCACTTCCTAGCCCAAGAGAAATAGCATCCTTCTTCAGATTTCTCTGTAGCTTTTGCAAGGTGACCTCAGGCAGTGGCTGATTTTGCACCTCTCTAGAGACCAAAAAGAGCCAGTGCACCTGGTGGACAGCTTCAAATCATAGCAGATTACAACTGTACACATCCACAAGCTACACACTCAAGGGGCAGACTCAATGAGCACCAAAGCCCCACTGAAGCAAGGTCTACTCCAGCCGTGGGCAAACTACGGCCTGCGGGCCGGATCCGGCCCATTTGAAATGAATAAAACTAAAAAAAAAAAAAGACCGTACCCTTTTATGTAATGATGTTTACTTTGAATTTATATTAGTTCACACAAACACTCCATCCATGCTTTTGTTCCGGCCCTCCGGTCCAGTTTAAGAACCCATTGTGGCCCTTGAGTCAAAAAGTTTGCCCACCCCTGGTCTACTCCATAGGGGTTTTTCCTGCACAGCAGCTCTCCCACTATAGTCACAACTGGTCCTCACAGCCAATTTGCCTGGAGGTCAATTCCTCCAAGTGACAGCAACAACAATCAAGGCTCAATTACAAGACTGTGCACACAGCCCACATAGGGGTGCACCTAGAGTGCCCAGCTCAGATGACTGAGGAGGTTGAGACACATAAATTGGTTGCCACTGAGTCCTACAGGACACTTACTACATAAGGCCACTCTACCAATTCTATGAGACATAGCAGCTCTACTTAATACATAGAATCAAAGCATAGGGAAATAGCCAAAATGCGGAGACAAAGAAATATGTCACAAGTGAAAGAAATGGAAGCAAGCAAACTACTAGATACAGAGTTCAAACCATGGTTATAAGGTTACTCAAGGATCTATATAAGAGCATCAAGGGATTTAGTGAGACTTTCAAGTATCTTAGTGAGAATGCCAAAGACATGGAAAAGGACCAGTCAGAAATTAAACACACTAACTGAAATAAAGAATAATTTCCAAGGTTTCAACAATAGAGTAGAGGATTCTGAGAATCAAATCAATGATTTGGAATATGAGGAAGCAAAAAACACCCATTCAGAAGAGCAGAAAGAAAAAAGAATAAAAAGATATGAAGAGCCCTAACCAGTTTGGCTCAGTGAATAGAGCGTCAGCCTGAAGACCAAAAGGTCCCAGGTTTGATTCCAGTCAAGGGCACATACCTTGGTTGCAGACTCCTCCAGTGCCCTGGTCAGGGTGTATGCAGGAGGCAATCAATTGATGTGTTTCTCTGACATCGATGTTTCTCTCTGTCTTTCTCTTTCTTCAACTCTCTCTAAACGATCAATGGAAAAATATCCTTGAGTGAGGATTAACAAAACAAACAAAAAGATTTTTAAAAAATGAAGATAGTGTAAGGAGCCTCTGGGACAACTTCAAGTGTACCAACATTAGCATTATGGGGGTGCCAGAAATTAGAAGAGAGAGAGAGCAAGAAATTGAAAACCTATTTGAAGAAATAATGACAGAAAAGTTCCCCTACCTGGTGAAAGAAATAGACTTACAAATCCAGGAAGCACAGAGAGTCCCACACAAGAGGAACCCAAAGAGGCCCACACTAAGATATATCATAATTAAAATGCCAAAGGTTAAAGACAAAGAGAGGATCTTAAAAGCAGCAAGAGAAAAGCAGTTTGTTACCTACAAGGGAGTTTGTTACCTACGACTGTCAGCTGATTTCTCAACAGAAACTTTGCAGGCCAGAAGGGAGTGGCAAGAAATATTCAAAATGATGAATAGCAATATTCAAAGTGATGAATATAACCAAGATTACTCTACTCAGCAAAACTATCATTTAGAATTGAGGTCAGAAAAAGAGCTTCACAGACAAGAAAAAGCTCAAGGAGTTCATCATCACCAAACCAGTATTACATGAAATGTTGAATAAAGAATCAGAGGTATGTAAACATGGAACAGACTGAGGAATCTCAGAAGGAAGCAGGGAAGAGGGGTGGGAAGAGATTAACCAAAGATGTTACCTATGGACACAGACAATAGGGTGGTGGAGGCCTGGGATGGGGCAGGATGGGAATCAGCTGGATGGGTGTGGGGGAGTAATAGGGGGGAAAGGGGGATAGCTATAATACTCTCGACAATGACAATAAAGATTAAAATAAATAAATAAATAAAATAGCACACTTGCAGCATGGTTTAATATTAGTATTTTATTAAATATATATATATATATATATATATATATATATATATATATATATATATATATATTTTAAATAAGGGGTAAAAATTTCCTTCATATAACAAAACACATTCCCCACCCCAGAAGATCTATAAGTACTGCATGTGCTCAAGGCCTATTGGGGTCTTACTTCTCCCTCCCTTGTCATCTATGCCAAAATAATAATTATTATTATATAGGTTATAGCTTATTAAAATATCTATAATATTTTCTCAAGACTCCTAGGCCCCATTCTGACAAGAACAAGACAACAAGGAAAAAGTGGGTGACTTAACTCTTCCCACTTAAGAAGAGATGAAAAAGGCAGGAGGCATGAAGGACCTCAGATGCAATGGGAATACACACATACTCACTCAAGTAATTAGAAATACTGTTGTAACTGGAACCCAAGTTTGGCTGCCTGCTGCTACAAAAACCAAACTTGTTAGACAGATGCTGGTGAAAAAAGGAAAGAGGTTTTATTCAAGTGCCGGTCACCTGAGGAGATGGAGGACTATTGTCACAAAGCCCATCTCAACATCTCAGTGCAGGCAGAGGTTTTTATAAGGAGAGGGAAAGCAGAACAAATAGATCAAAGGGAGGAGTTTGAAAAATTCTCTACGTGCAGCCCAGCAAAGTCTATTCAGATAGGATCTTGAAACTGGTCAAGTGACACTCTGATATGATTCATGGTTTGTGTCATCCTGGTTTTATGTCAAGGTCAGCAAATGTCCTGAAATTGGAATGACTCAAGGTCAGAGTCTGTATCTTCTGAAGTTAGTTCCTAGAATTTGTTTTCTGTTGTTGTTAATCCTCACCAGAGGATATTTTTTTCTATTGATTTTTAGAAAGAGTGGAAGGCAGGAAGAGAGACAGAGAGAGAGAGAAACATGGATGTGAGAGAGACACATCAACTGGTTGCCTCCCGCACGTGTCCCAACCAGGGCCAGGGATGGAACCTGCAACAGAGGTATGTGCCTTTGACCTGCATCAAACCTGCAACCCTTCAGTCCGAGGGCTCTAACCACCAAGCAAAACTGGCTAGGGAAGTTCCTAGGATTCTTACACAAACATGCTGTTTATCTACAAACTATGTATTAGAATCAGCATTTACAGAAATCATGTCAAAATAATGGTGGGGTGGGTTATAATATCCCACTGTTACACTCAGAGATGTGATTAGGCAAACAACTAAGAATCTTACTACTTGGACAAGTTTATCCCTCTGAGCCTGTTGTTACATTTAAAAAGTGGAGCTGATAATAAGCTCACAGGTTTATAAAGACGGAATGGGATAGTGCACAAAAAATGCCCAGCAAAATGCCTGGCATGATATGGGTGCTCCATGATGTAATTTCTCGAATTTCCTTTTCTTTAAGCTCTAGAGTCTAGGGATTCAATTATTCTATTACACTCCCACATACCATGATTAAGTCTCTCAAAAGCATAGGTTCTTCTGAATAAGTGTACTGAGTGGATCAGATTGCCAGGAAAGCTAATCAAACCATTCATGCAGAACTCAGTTGTTATGACAGCAGAAGACAAGTTTCAGCAAGTGACTGTTCAATGGCTGGAGGGTATGCAGAAGAGAAGAATGAGAAATATTAGAAAAACTGCGCAAAATGGTGTGGAGGATGGCTGATAGATTCCAAAGGTTTGATTAAGCAATTGCCACAGTTGTGCTTACAAGAAAAGTCATGAAAAAAATGGATGTGCTGGCATTCCTTTAATCTACTTAACAGTGACCTTACGATTCTATTATTTTTCTCAATGCAAAACACTCTCTTTTTGATTTGGAGTAACCATAAAACTAAACATAGTCAATTTTAGTATATAACATAACCACATGGCTTTGTTACAGATGCTGTTTCAAAACACAGTACACAGACCTTTCAATCCAGACTTCTTACCTTCACTGCATGACCTCTCCCACTTCACCTCACACTCTTCTGCCATTAGTACTTTACCCTCCAACAACCTGGACTCTTTCCTTTCCGTAAAGATGCCAAGTCCATTTGTGCCTTGAGGCCCACTTTCTGTTTCACCTCAGTGTCACTGTCACGGCCTGGCTGCATCTTTCTCAATATTTAGGTCTGTTCAAATGTTATGCACTCAACTCAGAGAAGCTTCTCTGGTCACCCCATCTAAAATAGCCCCCCTGCCTCGCCCTGGCCGGTTTGACTCAGTGGATGGAGCGTCGGCCTGCGGACTCACGGGTCCCGGGTTCGATTCCGGTCAAGGGCGTGTGCTTTGGTTGCGGGCGCATCCACAGTGGGGAGTGTGCGGGGGGCAGCTGATCGGTGTTTCTCTCTCATCGATGTTTCTGGCTCCCTGTCCCTCTCCCTTCCTCTCTGTGGAAGATCAATAAAATATATTTAAAAATAAATAAATAAATAAACAAAATAGCCTCCCTTACCATAAATGCTGTTTGTTTTCTTCATGGCACATTTCACTATCTAAAATAATTTACTTGTTTTTTGTTAATCCTCACCCGAGGATATCTTTTCCATTGATGTTTAGAGAGTGAAAGCAAGGCAGTGTGAGGGAGAGAAGGAGAGAGAGAGAGAGAGAGAGAGAGAGAGAGAGAGAGAGAGAGAGAGAGAGAGAAAAGAAAAAAGAAAGAATGAGAAAGAAAGAGAGAGAGAGAGATAGAGAGAGAGAGAGAGAAAGAAAGAAAGAAAGAAAAGAGAAAGAGAAAGAGAAAGAGAAAGAGAAAGAGAAAGAGAAAGAGAAAGAGAAAGAGAAAGAGAAAGAGAAAGAGAAAGAGAAAGAGAAAGAGAAAGAGAAAGAAAGAAAGAAAGAAAGAAAGGACAACTGGTTGCCTCCTGCATGGGCTGGACTGATCAGGGATCCAATGTGCAACCCAGGTATATGCCCTTGACCCAAACCGATGACCCTTCAATGCCCAGGCCAATGCTCCAACCACTGAAATAATCCATCCAGGGCTTGTTTGTATTTTTAATTATTGATCTCCTTCCAATGGAATATAAGTTCCATGAGAACACAGACCATTGGACTTTTTCTCTAGTGTGTCCCCACCAGAAGGCAGAACATGTTAAATGTTCAACAAATATTTGTTGAGTTTGTGGATGATTATGAACCATGAAAAACATCCAATTTAGAAAAACAGACCTTGAAGGAATCAAAATGGGAGTGTAGGTAAACGTAGTACTTGGCACCTCCCACAACCACATCAAAATTACAACTAAAATACAGAACAACCATCATTCAAAACAACCTGAAAGCTGGTTGAATGGAAGTCCTACCACTACAGAAGTAAAGAAAACACGTTGAGAATGGTAGGAAGGGCGGAGGCACAGAATGGGCTGATCTGGCACCCATGTGGGCCGTTTTTTTTAATCAGGAGGAAGATTGTCTCTGTGGTGGCTGCCGTGAAAAGCAAGGGGTCCCAGCCCCACACCTGACCTCCCCCAACCCAATTCAGGATCCCAGAGTTGGGAAGAGAAGTCACCGTAACTTCAGGCTGTAAAAACCAGGGGGGATCATGGCTAAGGGATACAGAGGCTGTCAGAGACCCAGGTGTCCCTCTTAAAGGACTGGGCATGAACTTACTTGGACTCGCTTCCACTGAGTTCCAGTGCCTGGAGGCATTGGGGAACCCAGACACAAATGGGGAGGAACTGGTTTGCCTAGCATTGGGGCAGGAATTCTTGGGCAGCTTTCTACTAGACAGAGGTGCTCGCAGGGGTCATTATTCCTATGCCGAGACCTACCCTGTCCCAGGGCTGACTGGCAACCATATCTGAGTCCCCATCAAACTGGAGCACACTGTTTTCTCTGCCCTGGTAATTCCCAGAGACCCCCCTCATCCAATTTGTAGCCCCCACCCAATCTGTTTACAGCAGCTTTTCCATATGAATGGCCTGTCCTGGCTCAGGCTTCAGACTTTGCTAAAATCTCTCAAACAAGCTGCAGCATGCCCCAAATCTATCAATAAAAGGCCCAAGACCAGGCACCAGCACCAGCGTGCCTCGCTTTACAGATGGGCCTCACCTTGGCACTTCCAAACCCAAGACAAATAGGAGTAATTTGCATATCTCTCTGTCACTCCTGCCAGGTGGCCCCAGGCAGTGGCTGAATTTGCACCTCCCTGGAGACCCAAGAGCCAGTGCACCTGGTGGATAGTTGTAATCATATCAGATTACAACTGTACACATCCACAAGTGAAACACTCAAGGGGCAGACTCAGTGAGCACCAGAGCCCAACTGATGCAAGTCCTGCCCCATAGGGTTTTTCCTGCACAGCAGCTCTCCCACTATAGTCACAGCTGGTCCTCACAGCCAATTTTCCTGGAGAACAATTCTTCCCAGTGACACCAACAGCAATCAAGTCTCAATTACAATAAGACTGTGCACACAGCCCACAAAGGGACACACCTAGAGTGCCCAGCTCAGATGACTGGTGAGGTTGAGCCACTAAACCCTATAGGACACCTACTATACAAGGCCACACTACCAATTCCAGAAGACACAGCAGCTCTACCCAATATATAGACACAAACACAGGGAATCAGCCAAAATGCAGAGACAAAAAAGCATGTCACAAATGAAAGAAATGGAAGAAATCAAACTAATGGATACAGAGTTCAAAATCATGGCTATAAGATTACTCAAGGATCTTCATGAGAGCTTCAAGAGACTTAGTGAGACTTTCAAGTATCTTAGTGAGAATGCCAGGACATGGTAAAGGACCAGTCAGAAATTAAGCATACACTAACTGAAATAAAGAATAATTTACAGGGATTCAACAGTAGAGGAATCCCAGAATCAAATCAACAATTTGAAATATGAAGAAGCAAAAAACATCCAATCAGAAGGGCAGGGGAAAAAAAGAATCCAAAAATATGAAGATAGTGTAAGGAGCCTCTGGGACAACTTTAAGCATACCAACATTTGCATTATGGGGTGCCAGAAGAAGAGAGAGAGCAAGAAATTAAAAACCTATTTGAAGAAATAATGACAGGAATCTTTCCCTACCTGGTGAAAGAAATAGACTTACAACTCCAGGAAGCACAGAGAGTCCCACACAAGAGGAACTCTATTAGGACCATACCAAGACACATCATTATTAAAATGCCAAGGGTTAAAGACAAAGAGAGAATCTTAAAAGCAGCAAGAGAAAAGCAGTTAGTTACCTACAAGGGAGTGCCCATATGACTGTTAGCTGATTTCTCAACAGAAACTTTGCAGGCCAGAAGGAAGTGGCAAGAAATATTCAAAGTGATGAATAGTAAGGACCTGCAACCAAGATTACTCTACCCAGCAAAGCGATCATTTAGAATTGAAGGTCAGAAAAAGAGCTGCACAGACTAGAAAAAGCTCAAGGAGTTCATCACCACCAAACCAGTATTACATGAAATGTTAAAGAGTATTCTTTAAGAAGAGAAAGAAGAAAAAGAAAAAAATATAAACAACAAAATGGCAAAAAATACGTATCTATCAACAATTGAATCTGAAAAAAAAATAAATGAATACGAAATTGAATGAACAGCATAAACTAGTGAATAAGTAGAATCAGAGGTAATGGAATAGAGTGATGATTCTCAGAGGGAAGGGGGCTGAAGGAGTGGGAAAAGATTAAATAAAGATCTTATACGTATATATGCACTACTTATAGACAGGGACAATAGGGTGCCAAAGGCCTGAGGTGGGGCAGGGGCAGGAACTTGGTGGAAGGGGACAGTGGGGGGAAAAAAGAGGGGCATCTGTAATACTCTCAACAATAAAAGATTTAAAAATAAAAAAGTAAAAAAAAAAATAAAAACATTAAAAGAAAAGAAAAACATCCAATTTAGTAAAATTATAATGGGCATAAATTATGCAGGGCCCTGCAGTGTCTGAGAGTCATTGTTATGTATGCTAATTAACGCTGACATTTTAATTTAATTTATCTCCCATAAAGCTCTGGAATGAAAACAACATAAAACTAAATGAGAAAAATTTCCTGCATCCTGAAACTTACATGAAGTAGAGAGGCTTTTGCAAATATCTAAAGTACACGTCAAAAAGGAGAAAAGATTACTGTGATAATGTTGGTATAAACGAGGTGCTGTGAGAGCACTGAGGTGGGGTGAGGAGAGAAATTCTGAAGGACAGATCAGAAAGACTTCATCAAAGAATGAGCCTTAGAGTTAAACTAGGACAATGGGAAGACTTAGGCAGGCTGAGCTGAGGCAGAGGGTTACTACAGGTTGAAGGAGCATTGTAAATGAAGGGAAGAGTAACAGGAAAGGCTGATATTGGACAACTAATATGGCAAATCTGGTATGCAAACTAAAGCCAAAGTGTGTAGCAGTGGGTTAGCGCTGAAGGCAGCCTGGGGTTACCTTGAAAACATCTTTGAGTCCACCCCTTGGGGGGAGTTTGAATTGAATTTTGTAGACAATAGAAAGCCTTTGTAGGTTTATAGAACTGACATGCTAACTTGGTTCTTGCGAAAGATCACGATTTTCCTGCAGAAGGGAGAGCCTGGAAATAGGCAAGAGTCTAGGTAAGGAGTGATGAGGATTAGGGCTAGAGCAAGCATGTCAAACTTGCAGCCTGCGGTCACATATGGCCCACAATGAATATTTTTATGGCCCAGCCAATATAATGTAAGAAACATTTTAATAAAAATTTCATAACTTAATTTTTACAATACCCTGTTATACATAATCCTATATAATAAAAACCTAATATGCAAAACGACCGAAGGGCGAAATGATTGGTGGAACGACCAGTCACTATGATGTGCATTGACCACCAAGGGGCAGACGCTCAATACAAGAGCTGCCCGCAGCCCACAGGCCCCAGGCCAGCCAAATTGCTCTGCT
This sequence comes from Myotis lucifugus, assembly GCF_000147115.1. Lineage (NCBI taxonomy): Eukaryota > Metazoa > Chordata > Mammalia > Chiroptera > Vespertilionidae > Myotis > Myotis lucifugus. Next base: position 3,746,689 of record NW_005871083.1, on the reverse strand, counting down.
GGTCGCCCGTAGAGGGAGGCGACCAATGGCAGCAGCAGGGGGTGGGGCTGGTTGGCAAGCAGGCCACCCCCAACCACCCCTCAATCACCCCGCCCAGGTGATTGGGGGGAGGGGCCAGCCGGCGAGTGGCAGCAGGGGGCGGGGCAGGTGAGCAAGCAGCACTAGGCTGGCCAAGGCAGGTGCCAACAGGGCCACCCCAATCGCCCGGCCAGTTGCCCTACAGATTGGCCTGATCGCTGGCCAGACCTAGGGAACCTACTCATGCACGAATTTCGTGCATCGGGCCTCTAGTCTATATACATATAAAAGCCTAAGCAATTGAATGACCGGTTGCTATGGCACGCACTGACACCAGGGGGCAGATGCTCAACATCACCAGAGCTGCCCCACGGTTGTCAGCGTACTCCCACAGCAGGAGCGCTGCTCAGCTGACCGATGGGTGCCAGATGCCAGGCTCATGGCTGGGGAGCACAGCTGCGGTGGCATGAGCCTCTCCTGCTTCTGTGGCAGCACTACTGGATGGTGGCAGCAGGTGCAGGAGGGCCAGGATGAGCGGGAGTGGCGCAGCGCCCAGCCCAGGCTTGGGCTCCTCCCTGGCCACCTGCCACTTCACACACTACTACATCCCTCAGGGGATGTCGGACTGCTGGTTTCGGCCCAATCCTGGTAGTCCAACATCCCCCAAGGGGTCCCAGATTGTGAGAAAGCACAGGCCAGGCTGAGGGACCCCACTGGTGCAAGAATTCATGCACTGGGCCTCTAGTTATTAATAACGAATTACAACGTTCACTAATGGCTGATTACTATAATGGTGTTGCATTCATTTCCCTTACACACCTTACATGCAGGCACACCATTTCTCTCCACTAATACTAGCAGCAAATATTTCAGCAGTCTATTGCCATGTCATGGTCTTGGACTGATTTGTTTGGTGTGTGCAACAGGAAATACTTCGCTTTCAGAGAACAAGAAAAATAGGTTTACAGTGGGGCCTTGACTTATGAGTGTCCCAAATAACGAGTTTTTCGAGATACGAGCCGTCTCTCGGCCGATTTTTTGCTTTGAGTTGCGAGCTAAAATTTGGGTTACGAGCCAGCTTCAGATACCCCACTGCTAGTTGGCGCAGTGAACGTCACAGTGAACGCCACAACATCAGCCCAGCATCACGTGTCTCACGTGATTTGACATACGAGTAATTTGAGTTATGAGCTCCGTCACGGAACGAATTAAACTCGTAAGTCAAGGCCCCACTGTATTTGCATTATGCTTATTAATTTGTGCAGTTATTCAATGCCTGGTACGTTAATGTTCAAGAAAAAATATTAATTTTTATTAAAATGTTCTATTATGTTAACGATTACTCATTTATTTCAACCTTTTTTATTCAGCATGTCTCTATCAAAATAAATCTACGTTTCTATGAAAATTGAAGCTTTTGTTTTTTTGCAGCCCACATAAACTTAAACCTTATTTGGCCAGTGTTAGCCTTTGAGTTTCGCATGCTTGGGCTAGAGGGTTATTGTGAGGACAAATGCATGTGTTCAGCTGAACTCAAGATGAGGGCTGGAAAGCAACTGACTGAGGCAGCAGCAGGCAGTGCCCAGGTGAACTCTGAGGAAGGTGTGACAACCTTCGCATTTAATTAGGTCTTTGTAAATCTAAGAAAAAGCACACACAGGTTTTTAGAAATGCCATCTGGTTAATTGAGTTTTGATTAAAAGGATGCCAGATAACAAAGTTTAAGATATTCTTAATCTCTCCAAAGGAATTCCACTGTAAGGGATTCCAAAAATGGACAAGGCCCCAAAGAGTCTAATTAAAAAAAAAAACTCGAACAGGAATTCTTCTTAATCTCTAATTATTCTTTGTTTTTAAAACTGCGCATTCCAGTCCAGTCACAAGACCACAGTGGGTCAATCATGGCTCATGTGCACATTAATCATGCTGGGGATGTACAAGTTCAAGTTATTAATGCTTCAGAGTACCTGCCAGATCTATTCATGCTACTCCTCATTACCTCCCAACTAATCCCAGCATGATCTGAGGCAAGAACTTGTATAACTAACCTGATCAGGAGGGTCAGAAGAGAAAGGTGGCAATGAGTAGGGAAAAATAAATGCTTTAGCAGGACAAATGACAATGAAAAGAAGCCTATCCACCAGGTCAGTAAAACCTTTCTAGATTTTTAGATTACCAGCTTTAATGGTGCACCCCGGAGCCACTTTCTCCCTTGCTGGCTCCCTACATCAGTAAGCACAGCAAAACGTCAGCAAACACATTTTGCAGAAAGCCACAAGTAATTCCCATAAACACTAAACCAAAAGGGGTAAAAAGAGTATACACAGTTTTTCTTCAATCAGCTGCCTGATTTTTATATACTTTGTGGCTTCTGTTTCATTAATTCATTTCCATCTCATTCCTCCTAGGGGCTGGGCACTCATTGGCTTTGATAATCACAATTGCTTTAAGGCTCTTCCAGAACGTGGCTGTGTTCAGTAATTGCTTTCCTCTGGGTGTCGGGGGAGGGTCACATCTGACCTGAGCAGTCATTGCGGCAGATACAAGTTAAAGTTAAATACATGATCAAGAAAAAGGAATCTTAATTACAAAGAGGAAAAAAAGAAATTTAAAGCCTGCCTGACCTCCTGATAATATGAAGATAGAATGTGGGTAATAAAGTTGACATCTCGCAGGGAAGTTAGGAGGAGAAACTCATAAAAATGACTAGGAGTGCTTTAGATTTACGAAGACCTAATTAAATGCTAAGGATCAGTAATAAGAACCTTAGATTATACACACAGTTCCTTCATTCCTTGAGTTCAAGATGCTGTTACTAACCCTCTGGTATTATGATGCAATATACAAATCTAGGTGTCACTAGAGTATGAAACAGAGAGAACTGAAGACTGCTTTCTTAAAAATAAAAATGTACTGAATTTATTTTAAGGAAGATAAAAATATCTTCAGGTAGTTTAACCCTATGATGATGTTTTATTTTTAAAATATTTTATTTCTTTATTTTAGAGAGGAAAGGAGAGGGAGAGAGCGATTTGTTGTTCTACTTATTTATGCATTCATTGTTGTTTCTTATGTGACCTGACCTGGGATCAAACCCACAATCTTGGCATGTCGGGATGATGTGCTTACCAACTGAACTATCTGGCCAGGGCTGATGATGTGTTTTAAATGATTGTCTATGTACTGATTAGAGGCAAAAGGTAACTATTCTTACTGTATTGAGAGCAGGAAAATACACTGAGGCTAGAGGGCTTAGAAATGGTGCTGTTCAAATTCCATGCATGAACTGAAAATTATGTGTTTGATAAAAAGAAGTCAAAGCACTAAAGAAGAAGTAGTTAGAGACAATAAGGAGAGTAACCCTGATGCAGGTAAAAGGGATTTGAGGTGTAAAACAAAAAAGGCCAAACACATTTGAGAGGAAATTAACTAAGGACACAACATCAAGTGGAAAGTCGATATACTCATAAAAATAGGAGTATTTGCACACACTGTTTTGAATATAACTGAAGGTGGGAAGGCAGCTGTCTAATTCTTATCAGTTTAGGTGTATCAAACCTCCTTGTCAAGCCATCCGCTCAAACTCCTTTTACTCAAATATTTGTTGCACAAGATTCTTGCAATTCTTCACAATGCTTATGACAAAAGTAATTCCATAATTTTATAATTGGTATTTCCCATTTGATTCCCAAACTCCATGTGGGCACAGGCCATTTCTCCAGAAGTATCTGCAGGGACAAGGAGTTTCTGGCCGATCACAGACCCAATAAATCCAAATGGAATGAGTGCTCTGCGACCCTTTCAAATGCCCCTTTCTGCCATATCTGCAAAGAGTACTACACTTGTACTTCCCTCTCTAGCTCAGTATGTCTGGATTACCTGGATTACATATCCAAGTAATACCTGCTACCATTTATTAAGCACTTACTGTGTGCCAGGCATTGTATTAGGCCCTTTCTAGGAATTATTTCTCCTGATGATGAGTACTAATTTGTTAATTCCAAATTAACTGACTTGAGTCCTGTGGGGGCTTTCACAGCTGACATACTCTGCAACCTCATAGGGGCCCCTCCATTTCCTGGAGGGGGAAGGAAGAGGTGTTCCATCCCCTCCCATGAGACAGAGGTAATGGGGATGCAGGTTGAAAATTAGAAAACCTAGGTTCTAGACTTGGCTCTCCCACCAATTCCCTGTGTGACTCTAGGCGGTCACTGAATCTCTCTGATCCTGTTTCCTCTTTGCTGAAATGAAATTAACAACCATAGCTACAGTTCTTATTTTTTATGGGATAGAGGCTTTAAAGATTTACCACTGAGGCCCTAGCCAGTTTGGCTCAGTGAATAGAGTGTCAGCCTGCAGAATGAAGGGTCCTGAATTTGATTCTGGCCAAGGGCACATACCTCAGTAGCAGGCTTGATCCCCAGCCTGGTCAGAGTGCATGTGGGAGGCAACCAATCGATGTGTCTCTCTCACATCGATGTTTCTTCTCTACCCCTCCCTTCCACTCTCTCTAAAAATCAATAGAAAAATGTCCTAGGGTGAGGATTAACACACACACACACACACACACACACACACAGATTTACCATTGAAGCCTCAGGAACAGTCTTCTGAAGTAGTATTTAGTATTATCTTCAGCTTTTCAGATGAGGATACAGGCTTGAAGGTTAAGAAACTTGCCCATACATGTATCTGAAGTAAATGAAATCACTATCTTAAAAAGATATCGATATGCCCACATTCACTGCATTATTTACAATAGTCAGGACATGGAAACAACCTAAGTGTCCCTAAGTGTCTATCAACAGATGAATGGATAAACAAAAACACACAATGGAATACTATTCAGCCACAAAAAAGAAATCCTCCCATTGTGAGAACACAAACAGAACTTTATGGCATTATGTTAGTTAAAATAAGATAGAGAAAGACAAATACTATACATCACTTATATATATAAAAGTCAAACTCATAGAAACAGTAGAATAATGGTTACCAGGGCTGGGGGGTGGAGGGTTGGGATGAGAGATGAGATGTTGGTCAAAGGGTACAAACTTTCAATTATATAGACAGAATAAGTTCTGGGGATCTAATATTCAGCATGGTGACTACAGTTAATACTGTATTATATGATTTAAAATTGCCAAAAGACATCTTTAATGTTCTCACCATACCCAAAAATTCTAATTATGTGAGGTTATGCAGGTATTAACCTTGTTGTTATCATAATATATGCATGTATCAAATCATCACAATGTACAGCTTAAAATTACAAGTTACATGCAATTATCTATCCTATATAATAAAAGCCTAATCAGCTAAGTGTCCGGTCTTCCGTTCAACCAAAGAGTAATATGCTGAGGCTGCTCAACCACTCGCTATGACGTGCACTGATCACCAGGGGGCAGACGCTCCGACTGGTAGGTTAGCTTGCTGCTGGGGTTCAGCCTATTGGGACTGAGCAAGACAGGCTGGACACACCCTGGAGCCCTCCCACGGTTCCTCCCCAGCTGGCCAACCCCTGCATCCCTGTCCCTCCCTGGCTCCGATTGTGCACCAGTGGGGGTCCCTTGGCCTGGCCTGCGCCCTCTCGCAATCCAGGACCCCTTGGGGGATGTGGGACAGCCAGTTTCGGCTAGATCCTGCAGGCCAGGCCGAGGGGACACCACCAATGCATGAATTTGTGCACCAGCCCCCCCCCCCCCTCTCTCTCTCTCTCTCTCTACCTATATATATGTATCTATGCCTAATATGTAAAATGTCCCCTTGGGAGTTCAACCGACTGGGAGTTTGACTGACCAGGAGTTCAATCGCTCACTATGACATGTGCTGACCACCAGGGGGCAGCATGGAACGAAGGAAGGCCCCAGCCAGCAGCCACTAGGGACCCTACCTGTGCTCAAATATTGTGCACTGGGCCTCTAGTATCTCTATAAAGCTGGTAGAAAAAAAAAAAGAAAGAAAGAAAGAAAAAGAAAAGAAACTGGCTCACAAATGACACGTCAAAGGTGGCTGAGCTTCCCGGGGCTTGCAGCCAGGTCTGTGGGGCTCCCACCTGGGTTGGGCTAATGCTGTGTTGTCCACTTGGCACTTTCACAACTTCAGTCACTCCTGGTACTGCACTATGACTTACCTATTATGTCTCATTTAAATCTACTACCTTTTTACAAGAAATCCATCCACGTTAAATGGAAACTTTATGCTGCCACTTATATGGGAAACCACTATCATTTGTCATAAAGAGTCATCTTTCCGCCCAAAAGTGAGATGAAAAGGAAAAGATGTGAATGAAGTCTAGCTAGATACGGAGCCTGTTGAAAGCTCTGAGGTTGGGGGCTGTTGTTTAAAAAAAAGAAAGAAAGAAAAGAAAAGAACAGCGGCTAGCCAGCGTTTCAGGTCTTCGAGACTTTCTAGAAAGCCACGCTTAGGAATCCTAAAGAACTGAAAAGGGGAGGATTTCCCGGGCCCCCGGGTCAGCGCTGCTCACAGCCGCGCTGCGGACCCCCTGCCACGGGCTCGGTCCACCTGGGCTGCCACCCACCCAGGTACAGCCAGGGGCGCCCTCGGCGGGCCCCCGCGCGCAGGAGCCGCGGCGCTCCCGCCAGCTCGGCCGGGTCCCCGCGCAGGGGCGGCCTTCTCGACCCCGGCTCACTCACAGCGACGGCGGACGGCGCCGCGACAGCGAGAACGGGGAGGGCAGACCTCCAGTGTGCCGGGTACCAGCCCGTCTCGACGGCTCCCAAGCCTTCCAACGGGCCTCCTAGAGCCACTTCCTGGCCTCTCTAGGAAGCCCGGAGGTCCTGGCCTCTCTATGGTGCGCAGGGTTCTCGCCCACCCTCACCTGTGCTGGGGCTGCAGGTTCACTCCATGAATCTCCCCCAGGTGCCCAACTCCTCTACTTCAGCGTCGTGGGAGCCCTTACAGAGTCACATCTACGGCTATTCCCACCTCCAGTTTCTACCTTTAGACTTCCACCTCCATCCCTGTGTCCCCCGGCCCCTGGCTCAGCTCAGTCAGTGTTGGATGGATGGGGTGGAGGGTGGATGGATGGATGGATGATGGATGAGGCTTCACGAGACTCCTAAATATTTTAGTCTCCGTGTATCTTTTAAAGTTTATATTTATCTCTGAGTTTCCACATTTATGTGTGTTCATATGTCTTCCCTTGTTTCTGATTTTCACTACTTTTTTCCAGTTCCACTTCTGGTCACTGAGCAGGCAATGAGGCCAAGACTAACCTTTGTTGCTGAAGGAAACAAATACAGTGGGGCCTTGACTTACGAGTTTAATTCGTTCCGTGACGGAGCTCATAACTCAAATTACTCGTATGTCAAATCAAAAAGTGAACGAGTGAGACAGGTGATGCTGGGCTGATGTTGTGGCGTTCACTGTGATGTTCGCTGCGCCACCTAGTGGTGGGGTATCTGAAGCTGGATCGTAACCCGAATTTTAGCTAGCAACTCAAAGCAAAAAATCAGCCTTAGACAGCTCTATCTCGAAAAACTCGTTAGTCGGGACACTCGTAAGTCAAGGCCCACTGTAGTTTAAAAAGCCTTGTAAAAAGGGAGGTTGGCATCCTCACTCAGGGGTCTTCCTGAGAGGCCCATCTTTTGTCTCCTCATCAGGAGTCTGGTTCTATGGAAAGTTTTAGGCTCTGTGTGGTAATTTGCTTAAAAATTTCGGGCGCGCGTGTGTGCACTCTCCCCCACCCCCTCCCACGCGTGTGAGCAAGCGCGTGTGCGGGCACACACACACATGAATTGACCCATGGCTGGGAGGATTTCATTATGGTGGCTCAAAGGATGGAGATTTTGACTTCATATGCTGCTCTTGCTGCATTCAGATTTAAAGAAGCTCATATTAGGTATTCCATTTACTGCTGTTTCTATTAAGAACACAAAGTTACAAGGACAATCGCAATATAAAAATTAATGAAGGCCAGGTGAAGAAAGATAAGTCTCTAGCATTGGCCTCTCTGATCTTGTTCATCTGTCTTGTCCTCAACTGTGATCCAGCCATAAATCTTATGGTTGTACCAAATAGTCTTCTTTTTTTAAGTTTGTGAAGCCCGAATTTATTTCTATTTAAAAATGCTCAAGAGACTTAAAAAGGCTCAAAGGTCCAAAGGTGAAAAGGTTTAATTTAAGATCATCCTGAGGTGGTGTCAGTTTCTCCTTTTGTGAGGCATCAATTTGATCCTTGTTAATGAAACACCCAATAATTCTCGCTGGATCATGGAGATTTCCTGTCACACCCAGTATCTGTCATAAAAGGCCATCAGGTTACGAACGATGAGAAACGTAATGCCAGAAATAATCACGAAATGTCTGCAGATTCTACTCGAATATCCTTTCTGCATTATTCTTCACAACCAGGCCCAGATGATCAATTTGAGTGGCGGAGATCATGATGAGTGTTACCTGCACAGACTGGTATTAAATGCAGCTCGTTCAGAACAGAAACCAGCAAACATCCTTCAAGATGAAACACTCCCAAATAGTCTTTAACAACAGCTTAGCTGTGGCTTCCCACGATGCACAAAAATTAGAAGAGGGGAAGAGGAAGGTTAGTGAGGGGCTTGGGACACCAGCTACATGTTCTTGAGACCAGTAGTCAAAGAAGAAAAGACTCCTCTGACAATGAAGTATAGAAGACAAGCTTCCCTTGGCGATTTCGGAGCCTCTGAGGGATGCCCAGGTTTATTGCATGTTGGTAGCACATGAGAATAAGTGTGGCAAATGTAAATGTTAATATTCTCGTACCACCAAGGATTCTTTTTTTTTTTTTTAATATATTTTATTGATTTTTTACAGAGAGGAAGGGAGAGAGATAGAGAGTTAGAAACATCGATGAGAGAGAAACATCGATCAGCTGCCTCCTGCACATCTCCTACTGGGGATGTGCCCGCAACCCAGGTACATGCCCTTGACCGGAATCGAACCTGGGACCTTTCAGTCCGCAGGCTGACGCTCTATCCACTGAGCCAAACCGGTTTCGGCTACCACCAAGGATTCTTTTAAAATCTAAGCACTTATGTTTTCAAGGAAAATTACAAACTTTATAATTGCTTCCTTTGTTTCTGCTGCAATTTAGTGAAATTTAGTATAGTTGATTTTGTAAAGGTCTGAAAAAGAAATCAAAGATAGAAATGACCAGAGCAAGAAATTGAGAATGACGGCACAATGGAAACCATGATGTGAATATGATAGTACTTGTCAGCAAGTTCACAATCTTACAGCAACTCTTGAAATTCATTATGGTTCTTTGGGTTCTAAGTAGTAGAGAGTAGCTCTAGCTAGTTTAAGTCTTTTAAAAAAAAGCATTTTTAGAAACTCGGAAAGAGTTGAACAATTTATGAATTTACAGTAAGCAATGCAAGCTTCTATAATGGATAAACCCTGAAATCTCAGTGGTTTAGTGTAATAAAGTTTATTTATAACTCTAATCATAGTCCAATTCTGTCTGCAGGGAAGGGAAGAGGGGGAGAGTGGTTCTCCTCCACACAAGCACACAGGGACCCAGCCTTCTTTCATTTGTTATGCCATCATCTTCAACATGTGGCTTCCAAGGTTCCTGCAGAAAGGGAAGCAAGAGCTTGGCTTTCCCCAGTATCCCCATTTAAACCAGGTCTCCTGAAACCCTTGAAATGCTCCACTCCCTTCACAACACTCAGCCCATCTGGAATTATCTTGTATATTACTAGAGTGAAAGCTCTATGAGGGCAGAGACCTGCTTGACTGGCTAGTACATCCACTCCTGTTATAGTGTCTGACAGAGAATTTAAAAGAATTACTAAATGAATGAGTGATTAAATATCACATCTCTGTTCAAAATCAGATTTTCAGGACCTAACCTGGCCCTTCTTTTGGTGCAGGCCAGGTCAAACATCACCTCCATTATAGTCAGCAATGGCAAGGGAGTATAAGAACAGCTATTAATAGGTCACCACTATAAACCTAGGCTGTTTCTGGAAAAGCAAAATCATTGTGAGCCTAGAAGACACCTAAAACCTTGCTACTCAAAAGTGTGAAGCAGCCACATCAACATCACCTGGGAGCTTATTAGAAATGCAGATCTCGGGTCCCACTCCAAACCTCACAAGAATCTGTAAAATTCTAGTGAAATGTGAAATTATCCAGGAAATTCCTATGTACCAGTATAGTAAAGGCTGAGTGATATTGCCCTAAAAGGTATTTAATACTACAACTGATGAGGTGGGTAAGAGATTCCTTATAGTTGTCATATGCTACACTGAAAAGCCAAATGACTTTAAGTGACTTGGGATTAAAAGCAAGGCTTCTAACTCCAAATCCCTCTATCCTCCACAATCCTTCCATTATGTTGCTCTATCTTCTGAATAAAAATGTCTTCTTCCATTAGTGAAAAAAAATAAAAGGGAGAAATAAGTAGAAAAAAATTAAAGTTATATTTAATTGGTGGTTAATGGTTTCAAGAATTGATTTGTTTTAGAAAGGGAAACTAGTATTTATCACTTATAGTACATTTGATAAAATGTTTTCCCCATTACATATTAAACAACTCTTTAAGTAACTCTTTAAGTTTATATTTCATTTATTCAGCAATTAAGCATCTTAATATTCTTTTATAATCATTTACAGCACTGATTCAGAATTATCAAGCATCATATTTGGGTCAATGGTTTTTCTTTTTCCTTTAAAAAATTTTGAGATATCTCATTATTATGACCCATGCCTTTCTCAGTACTGATTAAATTAAGTGTTTAAATAGTGCTGGTTAAAACTAAGTGTTATTTTGAGTATCTTGGCCAAAGGCTTTCTGTTCAGAGCTCAAGCATGGAAGATTTCTTAGAAGGACACAAAGAACCTGCTGAGATAGTAAAGCTTACCTCTGCCTTTTTTGTTCTTTACTGTTTTCAGAGATTGAAGAGTGTGGATACCAAGTATGTTAGTCAGGTCTCCTTGCGTTACAAATCATAGAAATACATCCAATATAGATAAGTTACAGGTAGGAATGACTGGCTCCTGTAACTGGAAGCCCAGAAGGTAGCTCTAGCTTCAGGGCCTCAAACATCATCAGAGCTCTCTCTTCATTTCTCATTTCCTCATGCTACTGTTTGGCTAGTAATCTTCCTGTGGCAAAATAGGATCATTGGCAGTCAAAGTCAACAACTTCCTAATACGTGGGATCCTTGAGAAAGACTGAGTTTTTTTCTGTTACTTCCAGCAGAAGTTCCAGGGAAGACTCTGATTGGACAGTCAGGAGTCATGTGACCATCTCTTAACCAAACACCGTAGCTGGAAGATGATATATTCTGATTGACTGAGACTGGGTTATTATTTACCTGACATGGCATATTAGTTTCCTATAGCTGCTGTAACAAATTGCCACAAACATGGTTGCTTAAAAATCTCACGTTTATTCTCTTACAGTTCTAGAAGCTACAGATCTAAAATCAATTTTATTGGGGTAAAATCAAGGTGTAGATGAGTCTGGTTACTTATGGAGGCTCTAGAAGAGAATTTGTTTCCTTGTCTTTTGCAGTTAATGATCTATATTCTTTGAATTTCTTATCTAATAGCCTGTTCCTCCATCTTCAAAATCAGTAACATAGCAGCTTTAAGTCTCTCTTTTTTACATTGTTGTCACATGGCCTGTTCTGTGTTCTATAATTTAATCTTTCTTTGCCTCCCTCTTGTAAGGAAACTTGTAGTTACATTTAGGGCCCACCCAAATAATACAGGATGATTTTCTTATCTCAAGATCCTTAACTTAATCACACCTACAAAGTCCTTTTAGATGTGGAAGGTAACATTCATAGGTCCCAGGGATTAGAACAAGGATATATTTGGGGGTCAATATTCAGCCTACCAAAGATGGGATCCAGTCCCACAAAACCATGGGCTAGAGAAAAATTATTATAGAACATATCAGGTGTCTTGTGCATTTCCTCAAAAGAAAGGATTCTTGGTACATAACCAAAGAGCATACCAACCAACCAACCACCAAGCAACCAACAAAACCAATGTATGCTTTGTGGAACACTGCTAGTTGTTATTGAAGATACATCTTTCCCTTCTTCCTTAATAACAGTGTTTTATTAGCACATGACCAACCAGAATAAAAACTAAATTTAACCCCTGAAGCTAGATGTGCCCATGTGGCTAAGTTTTTGCCAATACAGTGTGAATGGAAATGGTATGTCCAGTTTCTGCATCACATGCTTAAAAGAAATTGTTTGCCCTCTTTTCTCCCTTCCCATAGACTGTAACTGTTTGGTCAGTAACTCAGCTCCAACCAGTGGGTGAGGATGGTGCACTAAGGGATGTTGGAGCTATAAGATAGAAGGAACCTGGATCCCTGAATGTCCTTATGGACTAGAGCTGTCTCACCAATCTAGATTAGTTTCACTATAACTTATTTATGTCACTATACATTTTAATTAAAATTTTCTTAAGAGAATTATAGATTTACATGTAACATTTTGCAAAACTATAGTATAATATTACAATCAAGATATTGACAGTATAGAATCCACAAATCATATTCAGATTTCCTCAATTTTACATGTACTCATTTGTGTTTATGTGTGTGTTTTATGTATTTAGTTCTTTACAATTTTATCACGTGTAAGTTTATGTATCAAGCCACTATGATTTGAGGGTTTGCTTTTTTTTCCCAGCAGCTTAGCTTTTATACTAATATAAGACAGTTGAAAAACATGTGCCAAGAAAGAATGATGTATTGAAAGGCAGGGGACACTGAACTGTATCTGAAATAGTTTTCACTGGGCGAAAGTCAAGGTGTTGGCAGGTCTGTTATCTTTGAGATTCTAGAGCAGGGGTCCTCAAACTTTTTAAACAGGGGGCCAGTTCACTGTCCCTCAGACCATTGGAGAGCCGGACTATAGTTTAAAAAAAGAAACTATGAACAAATTCCTATGCACACTGCACATATCTTATTTTGAAGTAAAAAAACAAAACGGGAACAAATACATTATTTGTATTTGCATGTGGCCCGCGGGCCGTAGTTTGAGGACCCCTGTTCTAGAGGATAATTTGTTTTCTTGTCTTGTGCATATCCGCATATTCTGTTGATTGAGCCATATTCTTTGCATTCCTTATCTGGTCTGCAAGTAATATCTTATTAAGTGATAGTCAGCGTGTATTAGGCACTGGCTGTGTACCAAGCATCATGTCAAGTTTGGGGCAATGCAATGTGAGGTAAGACAGTCCCAGGAATGACAGCCCTGGTGGGTATGTTTATCATACAGCAGGAGTTTGTTCTATTGCCTGCTCCCTATTGCTGTGCAGCAACCTGGAGATAAAAGACACTCGCCTCCACAATGACTGGACCCTCAGCAGACATCTGCTCCAGAGCGGCTTCTTTTGAACCCCCTTCAGAAAATGAAGAGCAAACCCCATTAACTTCCTCCTTGTGTGGGGGCCTCCTCTTAGGTGAGAATAGGCTTTGCGAGGAATTCTGTTGATTGAATTGTAAGAGAAAACCACTACATTCTATTTTGAGTGTCCCCAGAAGCAGACCTTGAGGCAAGGAGTCAAGTGGAAATAGTTTATTTGGGAAGTGACCTCAGGAAATACCAGTAGGGGAGTGAGGGTGTGAGGCAGGGAAGGAAAAGGAATCCAGCTCTTACTAGGATAACTCTAACTTACTCCTTCTGGGAAAACTCTGAAACCCAGTGTAAACAACTTTCTCAGAGTCATCTCATTTAGGGTGGTAAGCGGGGGAGGGGTCAAGGCAGCTCACTATTTACTCACTAACACCCTTCGATTATTTGTTGAGGATATGTTGTGGGCCTGGTATGTGGGTGTATTTATTCTCTATCACTTCCAGTCTTCCCATAACAGAGCAATGCAAAAATATTACAGATGCTGGCATTTGGAAGCTGGGCAGGCAGGCACCAATGTGGCAGGAGGAAGCGGATGGCAGTGAGGCACCAGTAGCATCTGATACATACAAAGTCCTATAAAGCTTTGCCTTTTAAGGATCCATCATATTGAGGTTACTATCCAGTGTCTCTCTTATCCCAGTCATTTCCTTGGGCACAACTCCTGAAATTTCTATTGAGGAAGTAGCTTGGGCTTGTGGCATGAGTCCTATGGAATGCATAGAAGTTTTCCAGAGAGAAGAGAAGAAACAGACCTTTCGGTGGAAGAAATCATGGGCAAAAGCATAGAGTCAGAATTGAGTGCCATGTGTCTGAGGGGTGAAGAGGTGCTGGCTATATCTGTGCTGGAAGGAAAAAGGAGATACCATTCTGTGTACTGCTCAGATTCATTAATCTGAAGGAGAAGACCTTGTATATGAGTTGGGACTGTGCAGTACACCGCAGCAAGATGGAAGAGTCTACAGGAAGGAGAGGCATGATCTGGGATGGATCCCCATTTTCCACCCTTTCCTG
>NW_005871083.1:3662458-3732158 GCF_000147115.1 Myotis lucifugus | reverse complement strand
CTAAAATGATGAAATAAGATGATGTCTTTGTCCCTCACAGACACTCCCTGGGCAGTGTTAGCTGCATTTGTTAGAGATCAAGATTAAGATTACATGTGCACACTTGTGGCTCAGGTGTTGAATGTTGACCTATGAACCAGGAGGTCATGATCCGATTCCAGGTTGGAAGGCACATGCCCAGGGTTGCGAGCTTGATCTCCAGTGAGGGGTGTGCAGCAGGCAACTGATTGATGTTTCCATCTCTCTATCCTTCTCCCTTCTTTTCTGAAATCAATAAAAGAAATATTTTTTTAAAAGATTACATATGCAAAACTTGTACAGGAATGTTCACAGCAGCATTATTCATAATAGCTCTAAAGAAGAAACAACCCAAATGTCCATCAATGAATGAATGGATAAATAAAATGTGATATATCTATGTAAGTTGGTATTAATCAGCCATAAAAATCAATTGGTACTAATACATGTAACAACAATGGATGGACCTGGAAAACAATAAGCTCATATTTTTATCAGCCAGTTTCACAAGCCAGTTACTGGAAGCAACATATTACATGATTTCATTTCTATAAAATGTCCTGAATTGGCAAATCCATAGACATGGAAAGCAGATTGGTGGTTGCCAGTGGCCTGGGGATTTGGGGTGAAATGGGGTGACAGCTAATGGGGTGATGAAATGTAGTGATGGTTGCACAACTCTGTGAATACTAAAGACTATTGATTTGTATACTTTAAATGGGTAAATTGTATGATATGTTAATTATATCTCAATAAAATTGTTATTAAAAATGTCATTTTGCCCTGGCTGGTGTGCTCAGTGGTTAGAGTGGTGGCCTACACATCCAAGGATTGTGGGTTTGATTCCCGGTTAAGGGCATATACCTGTGTTACAGGTTCTATCCCTGGCCCTGGTCAGGGCACATGCAGAGGCAACCAATCGATGTGTCACTCTCAAATCGATGTCTCTCTCTCCCCCCCCCCCATTATCCCCCCTTTCCCTCCATCCTTTCCACTCTCTCTCTCTCTCAAAAAAAAAAAAAAAAAAAGGAAAATATATTCTCAGGTGAGGGTTAACAAGAACAACATGTCATTGTAATTTCAATGTATTTTGAGTGGGAAGGGGATAGGATGGCCTAAGGAAGTGTGTCATAGTTGGCAAAATCAATATGGGTAAAAGTTTAGGAGCCACTATCTTAAAAAAATAAGCATAATTCTCTTGCTCCACCATCTCAATCTGACAGCTTTGCCCCTGGGACTCTCCTTCCTCTTTCTCAGGGAAAGAAGAAAAGGGTACAAACCAGGAGAGAAAGCGAGCTTTGAATAATAAATGGTTTTCAATTCGCTGCATTGAAAATTGAGAGTCGACTTGTATTTATTTTGTTTCTCCTCTAACTGCAAGGGTAATTTTATGCCGGGATTATTCTAGTCATTCTAATTATGCATGCATCAATATTTATTGGTGTTTACCTAACCCACAGCGCACCCAAATGTTTCCCCCCCTCAGAGACTATTGGCAGTGCAGTATAAAATGAATAGGTGGCGCACCGTACAGAGATGAAGCTGCTTTAATTTCTCCATCTTTATTTGTAAGGAACATTCAGGTGGTGTTTCTTGAAAAGCAACACGTATGCCATTCCGATGCATCCAAGAAACCAAAGGTAGTGCTGTGAATGCTATGAGTTCATGATATGTATTGAATGCAATTCCTGCACAGATGTTTCATTAGGGATTCAGTTATGTAAGACAAATTAAAACATAGCATTTGTTTAGATTTTCCTTTTTGCAAAGAACCTCTTCTCTTTAGCTGTGTGTTTGAATTTCTCTGTCACTGACAGGACCCTGTAGAGTCCCTTCTCTTTTACCGAGCACTTAGCTATTTATGCTCTTCTCTACCTTCTCCCCCTCTTCCTCTCTTCCCTTTTACTTCATCCTCCTCTCCATTTCCTTTCTTTGCAACCCCTTTCTTTTTAATTTTCTTTCCAGCTCCTAATTGGGCAAAACCCAAAATTCCACCTTCAGCCTTCTTTTCTTCCACTGTCTACATCCTTCATCTAAAAGAACTCTTCAGTTCTCTTGGTTTCAACTCTGAACCCTGAGTTGATGATTCCCAAATATATATGAATCCGCCACTGGGATTTATTTATGGGGATGGTCCATTTATCGTAACCTAATGCGCAGAAGTGGATTTCTTATCTCCAGGAATACCTGGCTTTTGCCTCCCTTCTTTTCCTTTATTCTCATATTAGTTTAATTTTGCCTGGCAAAGCTTCTTGGACTCATTCACTCTTTTTCTATTCCTTGGCTTTCACTCTGTTTTTTTGATAGCCTTCTAACTAGAATAACACCCCAGAGGGTCAGCAAGTTAATCTTGGCATTCTGTAAGGTTTGATCATCTCTTAGACAATCCAATCTGAGGCCACTTCTTTATTCAACTCTCCAGGCTCCAAAAAAGCTTCATCCCTGCACCACTCCCTTAAGTCCTGTGGAATGAGATGAAGCTGAGAGCCTTAGGTAAGAGGACATGAACTGGGGCAATGCAGGGGAGGGTATGGGGGTCCAAATACACAATGTGGATCACAGAGCCTTGGGAATGTGAAAGAAGAGAGAGAGGAATTTCTATCTGGGGGGGTGGGGTGGGTGGGGGGGTAGCCCTGTGGAATGGCTGTTATTCTTTCACTTAGAGGCATCTTGCTTAACTACATGTACTCAGAGTTTGGTCAATCAAATTGTTAATTTCAATACAAATACAGTATTGTGAATGCAGTATTTTTTGCTAAGATTCTTTAATATTCTCATGTATCTTGAAAAAAAATCCTCACCTGAAGATATTATTTCCCATTGATTTTTAGAGCGAGTAGAAGGGAGGAGGGTGATAGAGACATTGACATGAGTAAGACACATAGACTGGTTGCCTCCCACACACGCCCTGACTGGGGCTGGGGATAGAACCTGCAACTGAGGTATTTCCCTTGACTAGGAATCGAACCCGAGACCCTTCAGTGCACAGGCCGACACTCTAATCACTGAGCCAAACTGGCAGGGCTATCATGCATCTTAAATATATTTTCAAACAACTTCATAACTAAAGGTTTACCTCATGCAACTTATGGAAAATATTTATCATATACTTGACCAAGCTAATCCACATTGTCAAATCAATCAGCCAGATCAAAGGATTTGAATTCTTTTTTAGTTCTATGCTTCAATTTGTATTTAATGATTAGCTGTTAGAAAAAAACATGACTTCATATTTCAGTTCACATAAATATAATAGCACCTTTATGACAACTAGTTCATTTTTGGTAGGTAGATTGATTGTGGAATTTCTTGTTGTTGCCTTGAGTTTTTTTTACTTAGATTGTTTTTATTGGAAAATTTAGAGCATGTTAAAGGGGAAGAAAGGGGATGGGGTGCATTGAGCAGAAGACATTTGAGTAGGGAATTAAAGGAGGCCAGGGAATTGGTCAAGTAGACAAGAGGATTCCAGGCAGAGGGAAAAGCTAGAGCAGGTGTGTGCCCCATGTGTTGGAAGAGCAGGTAGAAGTGAATGAGGTGATAGAAGTCTGAGATGTGGTCTAAGAGCTACAGGGGCCAGATCATCTAGACTTGGAGCCATTTAAAGATTTTTGGCTTTTATTCTGGGCGATACGAGAAGCCTTTTCCAGGTTTTTAGCAAATGGGTGATGTGATAAGACTATGTTTATAAAAGGATTTCTCTGGTGCTAGGTTGAGAATGGACAGTAGGGAGACAAGGATGAAATCAGAAGGACCTATTAGGGGACTTTTACTGCCATCTAGGTAGGAGGTGATGGTAGCTTGGACCAGGTTAGTAGCAGTGGGGTAGTCAAGTAGTGAATATATTCTGAATGTAGAGCCCGCAAGATTTCTTGATGGATTGGATGTGGATTGAGTCAAATAGCAGAGACAAGGGGAGTTCAGTGCTTGTAGGCTGTGCTCTCAGAAGGATGAAGTTGCCCTCGCTGAGATGGGGAAAGCTGTGGGTAAAGTAAGTTTGGAACATGTAAGTTGGGGAATAGGAGTTGGAGTGAGCTGTGAGTTGATAGCTCTGTAGGATAGGTGGAAGAAAAGTTAGAGCTCATGGGACAATAGGAAGAAGAGGAGCAGTGTAAGAGAGAGTGAGAGCCCTGGTCAGTTGCTTGGAACATCGTCTCATGCACTGAAGGGTCAGGTGTGATTCCTGGTCGGGGCACATGCCCAGGTTGCAGGTCCCTAGTCAGGGTATGTGTGGGAAGCAACAAATCAATGTTTCTCTCAGACATCAATGTTTCTCTCCCCCTCTCTCTCTTTCTCCTTTCCCTTCCTTTCTCTCTAAAGCAGTGATTCTCAACCTTGGCTGCACATTAGAATCACCTGGGAATCTTTTTAAAATCCTGATTTTTGGGCCTCATCCTCCAGAAATTGTTTCTCTGTTACTAATGTTGTGGCTCCACCCCATAACAAAGAAACAGAATTTCCAAAGGATGAGGCCCAGAAATCGGGATTTTAAAAAGATTCCCAGGTGGTTCTAATGTGCAGCCAAGGTTGAGAACCACTGCTCTAAAGTCAATAAAAGCATATCCTCAGGTGAGGATTTAAAAAAAAAAAAAAAAAAAGCTCAAGGAAGCATCAGTAAGGTTGACAAACTCCACAGTGGCAGCCGTGGGAGGAAATAAAGGGCCCTGTTAGTAAGTCAAGGTGTTTGTTGTTTGTTTGTTTACTGTTATATGCACTTCGGTGATTGCGTTAGTTTCCTGGGGCTGCCATAACAAAATTACCACAAACTTGGTTGTTTAAACAACAGAAATTTATTTTCTCACAGTTGTGGAGGCCAGAAGTCTGACGTTAGGGTGTGTCAGGGCCATGTTCCTTCTGAAGTTTCTAGGAGAGGACTTTTGCTTGCCTCTTCCAGCTTCTGGTAGCTCCAGGTGTTCATCATCAGTTGGCTGTGTCATCATAACTCCAATTTCTGCTTCCATTTTCACATGACCTTTCCCTTATGCTTCCCTCTATCTTCTTTCTTATCTCTTATAAGGATACCTATCCTTGGATTTAGGGTCCATGCTAATCCAGGATGACCTCATTTAGAGATTTTTAACTTAATTACATCTGCAAAGACTCCCTTTTATTCCTCAAAAATGTCACCTTTATAGGTTCATGGAGTCAGGACATGGACATATCTTTTGGGGTCACTATTTACCTTACTATGCTTCTTCCATTCCTCCATCTCTTTACCCCTACCCCAAACCATGAAAGGTAGGAGGGACTTTGATAAAGTTGATTTTGATGCTATAAAGTTTGCTTTGCCAACAGAAAAGAGAGGTTGAGTTTCACACTGAGTTCAAAATGGGAGACAGAAGTGGTGACTGACAAGAGGCAGAAGAAACTGTCCCGAGGATCTTGAAGAAATCTTTGCAAAGCTTTGATGTCCTCAGGCCATGGGGTTGGAAATTTGAGTTAATCTTATCTGAATCCCAAAGTTTTAGAAAGTTCCAGCTGATATCTGAGTTATAATGACATAAAATATGATCATACTACAAAATCTATTTTTCAACCTGCTCTCCTTGCTTAGAAAATATTGCAAACACGTTTTCAAGTCATTAAATATTCTTCAACAACATGATTTTTAATGTTTGTATGGCAGTCCATCAAATGAAAGTACTGTAATTTATATAACAAATCCTTTATGCTAAGCCATTTAGAATGTTTCTATGTTTTACATATGATAAATAACACTGAAATGAACAACTTTCTCTATAAATCACTGTGCACATCTTTGATTATTTTCAAATGGGCTCATTTTAAATAATGATGAACAATTTTGTGATAGCAATTTCTGCTCATTGTTGTCTTTATGAACTAGAATTTTCCTTCAGGAAAAAAAAATAGAAAGGAAGTTCCTGGAACATCTGGCTTATAGTGCAGTTTACTTTTGGTATTCAGCTGTGCACCCAAATTTTGAAATGTCTTCTTTCTAATAGACTAACCCTAGATTTAATCTCCCTTCTAGAAATACAGATGCAAGTGTGTCTCCTTCTGTGAACCTTCGGCCTGGGAGTCATGGCTATCGGAGAGAAGCCATGCCAAATCGTTCATGGGTCGCCTTCAGTTCCTACTTCTCAATTTTTAGTCCCCAGAAGAAGGGATAGAAGCTGAAAGAATTATTTTCATTGAGACCAAAATAATTCTTGTGATAATGACTGTCATTGAAAACTCTGATATGTCACCATTTAAATAGGTTATCTTTATAATCAATACAAGGTATCCATTATTACCCCACTATTGGTGAGAATGTCACTGGCAAGAGACTGGACCTGAAGTAGGTCTGCCTCAGGCCATCTGGTAGTGTGTGTGTTATTGATTTTGTGCAAGAAATATTTCACGACACAGGTCCAGGTGATTGAGAGTATGTTTGTTAAAGTTGGGGATAGTAAAGGATAGTTTTGTTAAAGGAAGGGCCCCAGATAGAAGCAGCATCGGAGAGAGCCTAGGCTGTGGTCTGCTTTGGCTCTCTTGAAACGTTATAGGAAAGAAGTGAGCCATGGTGGGGCTGGCTCACCGAAAAGTCAGAAAAAAGGAGGCCTTGGAGACAGGTGCAAGGGATTAACCTGATGAGCTGCCACTGTCCATTGCTCCCCTGGTTGCAAGTCTCTTAGGGACCCTTAGACTTTAGGAGAGAAAAGGTGAGATGTAAGCCTAAGAGGGAAGAAAGGCCTGGGTGCTCCAGAGAGAGCCTGTGCTGGGTCTTTGCCCGGAGGGTTATCTGTTTCCTAAAGGCAGGAATTTTAGGGAAGGACTTAGGGGAGGGTCTCAATAGAATTTCATCAGCTTTATGCTGATGCACCAAGATGAGATTTATTCCGCTGACTTAATAGTCCTTGGGTGTGGTTGGCACAAATGGCACTAGCAGGATTTTTGTGCTTTATCTCCCTGAGTAGTGATTTAAGCTATTTATCCCCTGATGAAGGAGGGGGGATAAGTGTAAATCGCTTATTTTTAAGTATCCTTGGTTAGGGAAGATGGGATTTTGTAATTTACTAAAGCGGTGGTTCTCAACCTTCCTAATGCCGCGACCCTTTAATACAGTTCCTCATGTTGTGGTGACCCCCAATTTCATTGTTACAAATTGAACATAATTAAAGCATAGTGATTAATCACAAAAATAATATGTAATTATATATGTGTTTTCTGATGGTCTTAGGCGACCCCTGTGAAAGGGTCGTTCGACCCCCAAAGGGGTTGTGACCCACAGGTTGAGAACTGCTGTACTAAAGGGTTGTAAACTGTTTCACCATTGTTTTGTTACAGAAAACCGGAGAAGAACCAAGCAACACTCGGAGAGATGGAGTTACATTTATTATTATTATTATTACTCACGGGCCCAGAGGAAAATGTCTCTCAAATTCTGGGCCCCGTCACATAGGAAGTTTCCTGTATTTATACCTTTTTACCCTCTTTGTCTCCCAAATATGGGGTTTTCCGGTTCCCTTTGCAAGTTCTTAAAGGGCCCTATGTGCTGGGGCTTTGAGACCTCAACCAAAGGCTTGGCCTGACGCCAGCGCTGATAACTTCCATCTGGAGAAGGTTTAATGGCCTCTCTGAAATGGGAGTAGTCTTATTTTTCTTATTATTTAAGCCAGCAAGCATTTACAGAAGCCAAAATGCAGGGTTAAAATTTCAAACAGCAGTTTTTATATAAGATCGATGCTTCAGTTTTAACTATCCAAACTGCATGAACAGTGATATGCTAGGTGAAGTAAAGGTCATCTGGGGATCAGGTCTTACCCTATAATTGTCCTTTGCTAGGTGCCTGGGGCTTTCCACCCAGGGGACCCTCTGTAGCTGGCCTATTGTCCTTGCTCTGCTCATGTCTGTCTAACTGCCTACCACAGTAAGATTTCAGATCACAATTTGGGGAGATGTATAGGCTTTCCAATTTTTATTTTGCAAAGTAAGGGCATCAAAATAGAAACAACAACTAAACTGTGATATCCGATGACCACCACTCATACAGGAAAAATAATATTTTAATTCTCCACTTCCTCTCCCCAACTAGAGGGTAAATAGCTTTAATAACCCTGCTCAGAAGATAGCAGAAATCCAATTACAGTCAGACCCTTGGTTCTCAAACCTCACCTGTCTCCAACAATTTGGTTCTGGACTTGACAACCCTTTCATGCTGATACATTAGCATGACAAAAAGCATCTCTCAGGCCAGAAACAAAGGAGAGAATGCACCAGTATGAGTCATATTACCCCTAAACCTCATGTTAACATCTCAAGAAATTGTGCTGTGAATACTTTTGTGGGGTTTTTTGTTTGTTTGTTTGTTTGTTTGTTCCTGGCGAGATTAGCACAATTTTAAAACATAAAGAGGCTATCAAGAGTGTTAATGTTGCTAATTGTGCAAAAGAAACAATGATCACAGGCAATTGAAGAGGTAGAAAAACTGTTGATTTGGATAAATGAAAAGCAGTTAGCTGGTGACAGCATTTCAGAGGCAGTGACATGTGAAAAAGTGAAGATGCTGCATACTGACCTCCTGAAAGACACTCATGGAACGAATGCTGAAAATGATTCCTTTAAGGCTAGTAGGGGGTAGTTCAATAAATTTAAGAAAGGAAGTGTTTGTTTATAGATTAAACAGTACATTAGACATGTACTGTATACACTGAATGGCCAAATTATTATGACCACCTGACATTGTCGGCAAATTAGCTATAATTTCGGGCTGAAGTTGCTAGAGGGCCAGACCATTATAAATAGGGAAGCAGGTTGTTGACCACGACAGTAGAAGTGGTCATAATAATTTGGCCACTCAGTGTATAAGAAAGGTTAAAACGGAATCATTTGGGTGTCTGGAATGAATTAATTCAATTTAAATTATTTCAAATGGGAAAAAAATGACTCAGTTTTTGAACAAATCAATTCTCAAACAGCCTTCCAGATGAATTAAGTTTGAGAACCAAGGTTCCACTGTAGTACCATTTGGAGAGAGAGTTAGAAACATCTCCGATGAGAGAGAATCATTGGTTGGCTGCCTCCTGCATGCCCCCTGCTGGGGATCTAGCCTGCAACCCAGGCATGTGCCCTTGACTGGAGTTGAACCTGGGACCCTTCAGTCCACAGGCCAACACTCTATCCACTGAGCCAAACCAGCTAGGGCAATATTTACATTTTTTTTATTGAGATTATAAACCTCCTTGGAGAATTACCTTATAATCTGGGTTTAAACATATTTATTGAATTTAAAGAAAGGTGTGTGTGTGTGCATTTAACCTTTTCATTCTTATTGTGGTTATTGTCCCTTGCTGTGGTCAGTGCTGAGAAGAGAAAGGGATAGAAACAAATATATAATACTAGAGGCCCAGTGCACGAAATTTGCGCATTCAGACGGGGTGGGGGTCCCTCAGCCTGGCCTGTACACTTTCGCAGTCCGGGAGCCCTTGGGGGATGTCTGACTGATGGCTTAGGCCACCACCGCTCTGCTTGCCAGCCATGAGCCCAGTTTCTGACTGTGGGAGCACACTGACCACCAGGGGGCAGCTCCCACATTGAGCGTCTGCCCCCTGGTGGTCAGTGCGCATCATAGTGACTGGTCATTCCGCCATTGGACTGAAACCGGCTTTCCAACATCCCCCGATGGGTCCCAGATTGCGAGAGGGTGCAGGCCAGGCCGAGGAACCCCACCAGTACATGATTGGGGCCGGGGAGGGATGTGGGAGGTTGGCCAGCCAGGGAGGGATCACGGGAGGGCTCCAGGGCTTGTCCAGCCCATCTCGCTCAGTCCTGATCGGCTGGACCCCAGCAGCAAGCTAACCTACCAGTCGGAGCGTCTGCCCCCTGGTGGTCAGTGCACATCATACCGAGCAGTTGAGCAGCCTTAGCATATCATTAGCATATTATGCTTTGATTGGTTAAACGGCCAACTGGACGATTGGACACTTAGCATATTAAGCTTTTATTATATAAGATAATATTGTACTGAAAATACCATGCTCCCTCTGGACCCTACCTCTCTAGGGGAGATATAAGTAATTGGATCTCATTTTTTTTTTAATATATTTTATTGATTTTTTACAGATAGGAAGGGAGAGAGATAGATAGTTAGAAACATCGATGGGAGAGAAACATCGACCAGCTGCCTCCTGCACATCTCCCACGGGGGATGTGCCCGCAACCCAGGTACATGCCCTTGACCGGAATCGAACCCGGGACCTTTCAGTCCGTAGAATTGGATCTCATTTTAAGAAGGCCAGGCTGCTGTGATGTAAAAATGTCCAAATCTGTAGAGAATTTTTATGAGTTTATTTGAGCCCAAACTGATGGCAGTTGCTGTTCAGCAAGATCTCAAATGCTCTCAAGAATAAGTTTGCAGTTTCTTTTATCCATTTGGAAACAAGGAGGGGACGTAAGGAAGATTACATGAAGTTGGAAGACAGTGAGGTGGAGATTGGGTTACAGGATAGTTAACAAGATTATGTGCCCTCTTAGTTCAAAGGTGTGTTAATCTAGATGCACAAAATCAATGGACAGGGCTCCTTTCTCTAAAACGGTATATGCCTCAGGAGTGACTATCCACCAAGACCTGCCCAGTTAGGGATTTATGATCACATCACCCTGTGAGGTTACCTTATATAGAACCTCTTTTTCAGCCACATGAAGGATTTTTTAAACGCTTTGTGCAATAAATGAGATCTGATCTATTTGGAATCTGACTCCACCTGGTAATGATGGAGTTTAGATATATTTTCCTTCCAACATTTCAATGACAGTAAAACAACTTGATCCAACCCTAACTTCTGGTTATTTTCTCCTGGTTCCCTCCCTCCCAACCCCCCTTCTATGAAATAGAGAATGACATATGTCATATTTACTCAATTACGATTTAACACTTAAGATATTAGTTATCACCTCAAATCTTGAAAAACATAATAAAACTTGTGCTACCAGAAAGACCACCCTGATATCCCTGAGATTATCTGTTATGACCTGTACCGTCCTGTCCATATCTTAAAGTTTGGGTCACCGTGACATCAACACATGGTCATTCTCTACTTGGTGGATTATGCCATCACCATGCTGCACTCATCATAACAACATATTCTTTAGTTACTGCAACAACATGATTTTTAAAATGTTTGAACTCTTAAAAATGTGACTGTTTCAGGCACTTAGCACCAGAGGGACCATATTTTACTGTACATATGGGGCAACTCAGAGAGTCTAGGACCATTAGTCTGCAGAAGGTAAGACGTAACAACAATCTTTAGATATCTGAAAAAAATAAGGGCTAGATGTGGTCTGAGTGACTCCAAACGGGACAGGAAGGACAAATGCCACAAGCAAGCTTTTTCTAGAGCAGAGCTTTCTAGTTTGCCAAGCTATCATGACCTGGAAAGTCATGTGAACTGGCAGTAGACAAGATGACCACTTGGTGGGGATGTTACAGAGAGAAACTCCATTTCAGATAGGAAGTTACTTCTTCAAATTCCCTTCCACAAGCCACTGATTCTAAGAAAAATCTACATTCTAGGATTCTCAGCATTTATTTTTTTATTTTTGCCCACGTTGGGAAATTCTCTCTTTTGGGTAAAATATTTTGTCTTCAGAAGTTGCCTTCAAAAAGGAAGGAAGCCTCACATTGGCATCATGAGCAAGAATGAGTTTATTGCCCTAGCCTGATTGGCTCAGTGGATAGAGCATTAGCCTGTGGACTGAAGAGTCCCGGGTTTGATTCTGGTCAAGGACACTTGCCTCAGTTGCAGGCTCCTCCTCAGCCTGGGCCCTGGTTGGGGGTGCATGCAGGAGGCAACCAATCGATGTGTTTCTCTCAAATCAATATTTCCCTGTCTTTCCCTCTCTCTTCCACTTTCCAATTGGCTCCTCCTTGGAAAGCTAAGAAAAGGCTTGCCAGAAATGGGACACTGGCCAGCAAAGATGGCTTCAAGGATAGCTCTAGGACAGGTGTGGGCAACCCCTGGCACGCGTGCCAAACATGGCACACCAGTAACTTTTGCTGGCACGCGAAACCCTCTCTTATAATCTTCCATTTACAATTTTTTTCTTAATATCAACTTTTTTATTTTTCAGATAAATTCAGTGTAGGTGCATCTTAGATAAAGAAATAATTTTACATAACAAGTTATCTTAAACACCATAGACATGGCTGACTTTGAAATGCAGTTGATTGAATTTCAGAGTAGCTCAATTTGGAAGCAGAAATTTATTGACCTTAGAGTTGACTTGGAAAACATTGAAAAAAAGCTATTAGAGACAGGAGTACCAGAGAGAAGTGTCGAAAACGAACTATTGAGGACTTGGAATGCCATTCCAGAAAAGTTTTTCTGTTTAAAAAACTTTGCAACAGCATTACTCTCCATGTTTTCATCCACATACACTTGTGAATCTTTGTTCTCAGTGATGAATTTTGTTAAGTCTCGTAATAGGAGTAGGCTGACGGATGAAAGTAGTAGCTCGTGCATATCTCTGAAGGTCATGAAATATAAACCTGATGTAAAATCTCTGTCATCAGTGATGCAGCAGCAAAAGTCCCACTGATAATATCATACGGAGTCATAAAGTTTTCTGTCGGACTATCAGTGTACATGTATACATTAAAAAATAAATGTATTTTTCATTATCATATACTGTTTTTGTCGCTCGAATGAATTTTATTATTTCTTCAAGGTTCTTCACATACGTACACCTTAAGAGATATCAAGTAGGCGTAACATGTTCTCAAAAAATTAGGGTTGGCACGCAGAAGAATTTTGAGTCAGAGATTTTGTTGGTTTGGGCACGCACTCACAAAAAGGTTGCCCACCCCTGCTCTAGGACAAAATGATGGGGACAAAGAAGAGACACAACTCAGCTCAGTCATATGGAGGAAGTCTTCATTCAGAGGCAGACCTAGAAAATAAGTGGCAGTGATGCAGGCATCCTGGGGGTCCAGGCATCTGAGTGTCCGTGACCCACTGTGGGTTCTTGGCTTCACATTGGAAATAATTCAAATTTGAGCCAACATAGAGGTTAAAGTGAAAGTGAGCTTATTAGTGAAACAGTGAGACATAGAATGGGCTACTCCACAGACCCCCTTTAGTGGAATTTGCTTCCTTTTTGAGGTTCATTTAATGGGGGGGGGGAATTCAATGGGGGGAGGAATATTTAGGGTCTTCCAGGGAAAGAAAGGAGATTTCTCCTCTGAGAAATCTCAGAGGAGTTTCATCAACCAATTAAAAAAATTTTTAAATTGATTTTTAGAGAGAGAGGAAGGGAGAGGGAGAAAGAAAAACATCTGACAATCCATTGGTTGCCTCCTGCATGCCCCCAACTGGGGATTGAGCTCACAATCCGGGCATGTGCCCTGACCCAGAATTGAAGCAGCAACTTTTTGGTGCACAGGAGGATGCCCAGCCAACTTAGCCACACGCTCAAGGGTCATTTTGTGCTCTCCTATGGGCTTTCCGTTTCTGATCATGGCAGCTCTGGGTGCGTTGTTTAGCATGCTAATGCATTATAATAAGCACACAATAAGGCTAGGGGTTACCATTAGGTGAAATTAGTTGCCATATTGAATTGAGCTGGTCTCTGCAAGGTTTTAAGCCATAAATTCAGAGTGTGTGTGTGTGTGGAGGGGGTGGGTTGGGCATGTGTCTTACTATCTTCTTGACAGCTCCTGTGGCTTTTTATTGATTGCGGCTATTCTGCCACATACGCTATTTCAGCAGAGCTAAAATTGGATTTGAATACATGTAATCTGACCTCAGAGTGAGAATTTTTCTTGTCTCTCCAGATATATCAATGCCTGGAACACACAAGGCAGGCCATAAGCTCAGGTGTTCAGCGCCCTCTTGGG
The DNA here is from genome assembly GCF_000147115.1 of Myotis lucifugus. NCBI lineage: Eukaryota > Metazoa > Chordata > Mammalia > Chiroptera > Vespertilionidae > Myotis > Myotis lucifugus. The sequence goes on along the minus strand of NW_005871083.1, from coordinate 3,718,303 downwards.
GCAGTCAGCACCGTTGCTGGTGGTGAGTAAGATGTCCCAGCTGCGAGTGCTGGCTTTCCACCCAGTAAGTCATGAGCCCAGATCCACTATTTATCCTCTCCCAGCCATGGTTTCCTCTTTGTAAAATGGGGGTAATAATATCCGCCTGGAAGTGTTTCCTACGGTTCGAATGAGGCTAAGGTAAGGAAGCACTAGTACATTACAGACTGACTGTCTTTTATTTTTACCTAAGACGGCAGTACAGGAGAGCAGGGAAGAGCACACACTTCTGAAACGAGGCTGCTGGACTCCAGTGTTGTGTGATCTTGGGCAAGTCTCTTAACCTCTCTGTGCCTCGGTGTTCTCTCCTGTAAAGTCACTACAATAATAGAACCTACCATCATGAGGATATTACATTGAAAGACACTGAGCATATTGACTGTTTGAGTGCCAATGCCTGAAACAGAGCACTGCAGAGAATAGGGTCTCAATAGAATGAATGGATAAGCCCTAGCCAGTTTGGCTCAGTAGATAGAGCATCAGCCTGTGGACTGAAGGGTCCCAGGTTCAATTCCTGTCAAGGGCACATGCCCGGGTTGCAGGCTCAATCCCCAGTAGGAGGCATGCAGGAGGCAGCCGATCAATGATTCTGTCTCATCATTGATGTTTCTATCTCTCTCTCCCTCTCCCTTCCTCCCTGAAACCAATAAAAAAATATTTTTTTTAAAAAAAAAGAATGAATGGATAAGTAGCTAAATATGATCCCTGGCATAAATACATACTGATAAGTATGTATGGGCCATTATTAGTTGTATTATCATTGTTATTATCTCGCCCAGGCATATCTCCCCTCTGGCATGATCAAAGCACCTTCATCTGCCATGAATCTCTTCTAGTTTCCCTCTCCTTCCACCCTTCAGCCTGACTCAGGTGGGAGATGGCAGGGACATGGACAAAATCAGTGATACCTTTCCCTTCCAGGGTCCATTTTCCAAACTTCACTGGTTGTCTGGATTTATTCTCTCTCTCTCTCTCTCTCTCTCTCTCTCTCTCTCTCTCACACACACACACACACACACACACACACACACACACACACACGAGTCAGGAAAAGAGCTGGACAAACAGACACATCGCAGGCTCCTAAAGAAGCATATTTTTCTAGGAGCTAGAGGTTTTGTAATTCACCATTCAGACTGAATTTTGTCAATAATTATCCAACTAGCTATCTCTCCAGAGATCATTAAAAAAACGAATGCGTATTTGTTGTGGGTGTGAATGTGTAGACGTCATGCACGCAGTGGGTGTAGGGGGAGCAATCAAATAGCAAGTGCTCTGGCATTTATATCCAACTGTATGCTGGTTTAAATTACCCACGAGGAAATACGTGTCTGTATGAGTATGATTAATCCAGGCTCATTCAAAATGTGTCAGGACTTTCCCTCCCCCCCTCCCTTCTTGGCTCTCCGTTCATATAACCCAGGCTGCCTCCAGCCAGCCTTTCTCCACTTGTCCTGAGCGCAAAAAGGTGCAGCGGAGTCTCTGAGAATGAGCACTTTCTCCTCTGAGACCGCGTGGCTCTGCCTGGCTGTCACGGCAGCCCTGGGGGGACTAGTTCTTTGCAAACTCAAGAGTCCAGGACAGGTGGGGGGAAAGGGGGTCTGCCTGGCGGGCCTCTGGGGAGGGGCTTGCCTGTTAAGCCTGTCCCTCTTCTGGAGTTTGATCCTGTTCTCCCTGTCATGCTTCCTCCTGTATACTTACCTATCTGGCCAAGAGTTGTTACCTGTGGACCAAAAGGCTGTGCTAATCACAGGTAAGTGGGTGACACTGCGATTCTCACTCAGGGCAGAATCTGGTACTTGCTTTGCCTTAAAGAGACATTTTCAGATTCGGTTTAAAGATAAAATGCTTGGTGTGGAGTAAATAAAATACATCTCCAAGTGGTTTTCGCTACACTGTTTTTGGTTTGCTTTCTTCAGGAGGTATACTCCATAGAGGGTCGGGGAAGGTGAAGTGCATCTAAGCCATGATTTTGTTAATTTCCCAGGATAAATATTAATCAGCAAACCTATGTTATTTCATGTTTCATTGTATCCAGGAAAGTCCCCTAGGTTTCTTTAGGCTTAAACAGAATTTTGCTCTGTGATTAATGTTTGGCTGTGCTCTAGACTTTGGCTTTTATTCCTTAGCCTTGCTGTGTTGTTTTGTTTTTTGTTTATTTTCTTTTGAATACAGGGGTGGGCAAAAGTAAGTTTACAGTTGCATTGGGACATTCTTTTGAGTTAATAATGATATTGTAATAATCATAATCTGCCTGTTTTTTTCCCATACAAACAACTGTAAACCTACTTTTGCCCACCCCAGTATAGAATGGACTTACCAAGGCTGGCAACTTTGCAGTTAGATGGGCTGCTGTCAAGAACCTTGTCTCATCTAAGCGTTTGTCTTCATACTTGTCATTAGACTGCTAACGTTTCTCAATTGGATTAAGCTGGCAGTGTGTCCAGAAGGCAGTTGCTTGTTAGCTGGGCTGCCAGCTTTTTTCTTCTTTTGTCTTTTCTTTTTCGGCTGCAAGTGTGAGTCCGAAATGAATCCCTGTGGTTTGTAAAACTGGTTTGTTTGGTTGTGAAGTTTGAGTTTGGATAGGGCTTTCAGTGGGATTACCCAGCATTATCCTAACCCAGAAAAAACCCTGCCAAGAATGAACATTAGCTACAGAATCATTTGCTGGGATGTCATCACCCCACACCCTGCGGCTACACCAGCTGGGGGTGAAGGCAGACACAGGGTGTGGATGGAAGCAAATAGAGGAGCGGTTCTCAACCTGTGGGTCGCGACCCCTTTGGCGGTCGAACGACCCTTTCACAGGGGTTGCCTAAGACCATCCTGCATATCAGATATTTACATTACGATTCATAACAGTAGCAACATTACAGTTATGAAGTAGCAACGAAAATAATTTTATGGTTTGGTCACAACATGAGGAACTGTACTTAAAGGACCAGGAGGTTGAGAACCACTGAAATAGAGGTTTTCCCCAATTCACAGAGAAATAGACTCTAAAGTGGCTTGTCTATATTGTCTTTTAAGAAATTCTCCCTTAACATGAAACGCAAGTTGGCACTTGTTGGAGATTTGAAGTGTGGCGGAAAACAAGTTTCTTCAAAAACAAAACAAAACAAAACAAAAACCCCAGACAATTCAAAGGTAGAAAACTCAGTGGATCAACGGGATGTTTACCGACACAAATGTCCGGTATCACCTGGATTCATGCATCTAGAAGACTGGCTGCGTTTTCTACATTTTCACTAGCAATCCCTGGATGGGCTGTCCTTCCATTCTGTGCGCAGTAGCAAGTACCCAGGGTCTTCAGAATAATTCCTGGTCGAATTTGTTTGTTGTACTTTTCCACTTGTGTGAAAGAAGACAGCGATTAAGCATGTTAAAAAAGTAATAGCAATGCTGTGGTTGACACTAATGGGACATGACCTCCTGGAGGTCCAGATATTCTGGGGAGATCAGTTTCAGGGAGCAGCACTTCCGAGGCGAATAAATAAGAACTCTAAACCTTAGGATACCCTCAGGCAAACTTCAAGGTAACAGAGAAAACTGGAATTCTCTCCGCTTCATTATCTTGTCAATGTTCTTTACCCTCTACTTTTGCAGATGTAGGCAAGCACAAATGCTCACAAAATGCACACTGAAATGTCCTGACTTGTGTTTAGTGGTTTGGAAAATGACTGATTCAATTAGGCAGCTCAAGCCCAATGACTAATCCCTCAATGAAATGCTTAACAATTAGAAAACGGAGAATTAATAAAGGAAGTACATACATTTTAGGGCAGGGGTGGGGAACATTTTTTCTGCTAAGGGCCATTTGAATATTTATAACGTCATTTGTGGGCCATACAAAATTCTCAACTTAAAAATCAGCCTGCTGTATTTCATCAAACATTTAATTAACTCATCTCTAATGCCTTGGCAGGGCCAGATCAAATTATTTCTTGGGCTTTATACTGCTCGTGAGCCACCACATTCCCCACCCCTGTTTTAGGGGGATTGAAACGTCCCTTTGAAGCGTTTAACATAATTCTCAAAGTTTCAAGATCTTTATACTAAATGGAGAAATTTAAAATGAATTCGTTTAGTTAGCTCCGAACTTATTAAAAAATAAGTCACCATAACTTCGAATACATTTTATTTCAGGATGGCTTACAAACTGGTAAACATTTTAGTGACTGGGAGAAATGTGTCAATGCACATAAATATTGTTTCTTTATTTGATAATTTAAGATTTGGAAATTTCTTTTACAGGGATAATCTGAAATACGTAAAAAGGGTAAATGCCAAACTGTCAGATTCACAAAGTTGTCCAGCACAGTCTTATTTGCAACAGAGAAATAGCAAAAGCAATACAAATGGTGACAAATTATAGTATATCCTCTAGGTAGAGAAATGGGTACTATTTAAAAATGACAACCACAGGACTGTGTTATACCATGGAAAACTGGGCTAAAGAAAAACATGCAGGAGATCCAGGTGTTTGAGCAAGACTGCAACCATGTCATATGAATTAAAACACACACACACAACAACAACCAAACACTGGGAGGAAATAATTTGCAATGGTTGGATTAGGGTACTTGGATGCTTTTTCCCCTAAATATTTTCCCTAAAATTTCTCTAATGTAGTTATAGTACTTAAATAATAATATATATTTTTTTCTTTTAAACAATTTTATTGAATGTATTGGGGTGACTGGTTAATAAAATTATATAGGTTTCAGGTGTACAATTCTCTAATGCACCACTGTATATTGTTTGGTGTGTTCATCAACCCAAGTCAAGAATTCTTCCTCACCATTTATCCCCCCTTTACCTTCTTCTACCTCCCCCCACCTCTCTTTCCCTCCGGTAATCACCATACTATTGTTTGAGTCTATAAGGCAGCGGTTCTCAACCTTTGGGTCACGACCTCTTTGGAGGTCGAACGACCCTTTCACAGGGGTCGCCTAAGACCATCGGAAAACACATATATAATTACATATTGTTTTTGGGATTAATCACTATGCTTTAATTATGTTCAATTTGTAGCAATGAAATTGGGGATCACCACAACATGAGGAACTGTATTATAGGGACGCGGCATTAGGAAGGTTGAGAACCACTGCGTATAAGGTGTTTTGGGGTTTTTTTGGCTTAGTCCGTTCATCTTTTTCACCCAGCCCCCCAACCTGCCTCCCCTCTGTCAGTCTATTCTCTGAGTCTACTTGTATTTTTTGTTTATTTTGCTCATTAGATTCCACATATAAGTAAAATCATATGGTATTTGTGTCTCTCTGACTAGCTAATTTTAAAAGGAATCACATTAAAAAGATAAAGTCCATTTATGGACCCAGTTGTAGGACAATTACGAGGACAAGTTAAAAAAAACAACTTTCTTTTCTTTGAGTTCCTTATTTCATTTTTCTAAGATATTCAAAGGTCTTTTGTCTCAGAAACATGTAATTATAGTATAAAGAAGAAATAAGAAAGCACAGCGTGTTTGAACACATATTTGTCTTCAAGATACCTGAAGCTATAGGGGCCATTTAATTTTTAAAATGACTCTAAAATTGGCCCAACCAGTGTAGACCAGTGGTTGAGCATTAACCTATGAACCAGGAGGTCACGATTTGATCCTGGTCAGGCCATAAGCCCAGGATGTGAGCTCAATCCCCAGTGTGGGGACTGCAGGAGGCAGCCGATCAGTGATTCTCTCTCATCATTGATGTTTCTATCTCTCTCTCCCTCTCCCTTCCTCTCTGAAATCAATAAAAATATATTTTAAAGTGAAATAAAATGACTCTAAAATTAATGATGAGCAGGCCCACATGATTGCAATAGCATCTCAGGCACAATACAGTGGAAAAAACTTTGAAGTGTGACAGGCTTGCCTTAGGCTGGGTTCTTCAGGGGCAGCGTTCAAGATGAGGATTTGTGTTGTGGGGAAGAAACCCCCCTCTACCGCTCAGCGTTCTTTTGCCTGGCCTAATGATCAACTCTATATGAGACAGATTTACAAGAGAAAGTAACCAAATTTACATTGTACATATGGGAACCCCACATACATAGGAGGCTCAGGGACAGAAGCCTAAAATAAAGTATATATGACATTTTGAGCTAAGGATCAGGTAGGGTGCCTTGGAGGCTTCCGAGGGGAGGAGGGTCATTCCAGGACGATAAGTATAGTGGATGTTCAGTAATTAGTAATTTCCCTGTTCTGTGGATAGGTCATAAAACATTATTTTTGGTGACAATTCTTATTATGGGCAAGGCCCCTAATGAAAATTCTTTAAGGGAGAGGTAACAGTTTCTTGTGAGCCTGTGGAATCTTGATTGCCTTCAGCTCAAAATAATTCACGTGCTAAAGTGGGGAAGCATTTTGGGGAAGCCTGTTCTGACCCCCTATAGCATGAAAGAGATTTATTGGGAAAGTTTCCAAGGATTATTGGTCCTGGAGTAGGGAAGATGGGCAGGAAGAGGAGGAGGCCACCTGACGTGCAGCATCAAGGGAAGTCCCCCGAGGGTCACGTGGCTTTATCATTGAAGCAGATCTGGAGGCAGTGAGGTCACTTGGTAGGAGATGCAAAGATAACTTTGATTTGCCACCCTCAGCCCTTTCGTCCTGGTCCCTTCATTCTTTCTCACCCACGAGTATTAACTTCTGATTTGGCATCGACTGTGAACAGGGCACACACTTGGAGGGCATCACAGTCCAAGGGGAGGGTTTCGGCCATAGCCGAGCCATGGGGTACAGAGGGCACCTCCAGGAGCATTCCCAAAGTGTGGTGAAGCTCAAGGGTGGGCACTGCTCCTGTGTGAGGGCTGGGGAAAGCTTGACAAAAGAGAGACCGCCTTAGGAATTAACAAGGGGAAATACGGTCTTTCAGGATAATTGGTCAAGCAACTCCTACGCACACAGCTAGCACTCATTAAAACTTGTTGAGTTGGATAATTTTTAATTGAAATTTTCAAAACTGGGTGCAATGATGAGGTCCTTTTTAAAAAAATTAAGTCTTTATTATTAAAAGTATTACATGTCCCCCTTTTTCCCTATTGACCCCTTCTAGCCCCACCACCGCCCCTCACCCCAGGCCTTCACCACCCTATTGTCTGATGTGGGTTAGGCATATATGCATACAAATTCTTTTTTTTAATATATATTTTATTGATTTTTCACAGAGAGAAAGGGAGAGGGATAGAGAGTTAGAAACATCGATGAGAGAGAAACATCGACCAGCTGCCTCCTGCACACTCCCCACTGGGGATGTGCCCGCAACCAAGGTACATGCCCTTGACCGGAATCGAACCTGGGACCCTTGAGTCCGCAGGCCGACGCTCTATCCACTGAGCCAAACCGGTTAGGGCTGCATACAAATTCTTTGGTTGATCTCTTCCCACCCACCCACACTCCCTCACCTTCCCTCTGAGATTCTGCAGTCTGTTCTATGCTTTTATGTCTCTGGATCTATTTTGTTCATCAGTTTATGTTGTTCAGTAAGATTCCACATGAAGGTCCTTTTTTTATGTTGCAAACAAAGGATCCTAGGTGGGTGGTGACTCCTACTGAAGCTTATTAAAAGTCTAAATAAGGTACTAAAATTAATACTGTTGACATCAGCTTGTGATTTGGTGTCCTTTGGATTTTTTTATTTTTTATTTTTTTGAGAGAGACACATGGATTAGTTGCTTCTGGCATGCACCCCAAGCCTGCAATTGTAGTATGTGCCCTTGACCGGAATCAAACCTGGCACCTTTCAGTCCGAGGGGCTGACACTCTATCCACTGAGCCAAACTGGCTAGGGCTGGTGTACTTTGAGTTTTACGTTATATTATTGAAATGGATGAACATTTACAGTGGACTACGGGATGAGAGAAATAACATCTCTATTACATACATTTTATATTTGACTCTCACAACCCTAAGAAGTTGCATACTTGTGAATGAAGAAACTATGTGTCTGCCCAACCAACGTGGCTCAGTGGTTGAGCATCGACCTATGAACCAGGAGGTCATGGTTCAATTCCTGGTCAGGGCACATGCCCAGGTTTCGGGCTCCATCCCCAGTAGGGGGCATGCAGGAGTGCCAATCGATGATTCTCTCTCATCATTGATGTTTCTATCTCTTTCTCCCCCTTCCTTCCTCTCTTAAATCAATAAATATATACTTTTTAAAAAAAGAAACTATGTGTCTAAAGTCACTGAACTAGTAAGTAGCAGAGATGGGACTAAACCCAGATCAGACCCATCTGCCACCCAAAGGCATGCTCTTAATCCCTGTAATTATTAATGTCATATCCATGGTTACTGGTAGCCTATAAAGGTGTCCAGGATATAAAATGTGTCCGTGCAATGGGCAAGTACATGTTGAACATATACAGAGTGAAGCAAAAGTAGTTTTACAGTTGTGAGTATGCAAAATATAATTTATTCTTGTATTTTATTTATTAATTATTACATTATTTTCCATGTAAACAACTGTAGACCTACTTTTGCCCGACCCTGTATTATGTGCATAGACTTTGCTGATACAGAACTTGGCGATTGGATGAGATGTAGGTGAGAGGAGATAAAATAGAAGTGCTGTGGACAGGGGCAGGAATGATGATCTGAGTTATGCCATATGGTGAGTTTCACTTCAGGTTTGATTTTGAGGGCAGTAAGGGGGCAGTGCCAGTGGAAAGTCATGGGCAGGTGGAAATAAAGAAGGAGACATTGGTTAATTTGGAGAAAAAGACTGGAGAAACACAAGCAGCAAAGTGATGGTTAATGTTGCAAGGGAAGAGGTCCTTGAAGTATATAATAAATAATCAATACAGTCCATAGTAAGCCTATAATCCAGTCAGTCTATCAGAATTTTTTTAAATGAGCACATATCCTCTTTTTTTTCCCCATTCAGTTTAAGCTTTACCTTAGCTCTTCGCAGAGAATCATAAAAAGGTGTTGTTAACCCGGGTAATTTTGTAAAAGTTTGAATGGTGATTTTATTAGGCATTTTAGATGGGGTATTTTTTAAAATTAAATTTATTGGGGTGATATTGGTTATATAGGTTTCAAGTATACATTTCTATGATACATGATCTGTACATTGCATTGTGTGCCTACCACCCAAAGTCAAATCATCTTCCGTCACCATATATGTGGTCCCCTTTACCTTTTACTACCCCTCTTCCCACCTTCCTTCTGCTAACTGCCATACTGTCGTCTGTGTCTGTGAGTTTCAGTTTTTTGGTTGGGAAAATTCTCATGGAATGAAGGACGCCCCCTATATATTGTAAACTATTTGAAGGCAGGGACCAGGTCTTTTTTATGACCATGTCCCCCTTCACAGGCTCTGAGCACAGTAGTCCCAAAACAGTGTTAATGAATGCGTGCGCCCTGAATAAATGAACCAAGCCAGTGACGTGTTCTCCCCCATTTTTCGTCACTGGCTGGACGAAACTCGGTCATTGTCCCAATCTGCCCACTTCTTTAGGTACTTATTTCTGCTGGTTCTTTTTGCAAAGGCCACCTATGTAGAAAGGGCAGAGTGACTTGGCTGAGCTGTCCAGGCCCATTGTTCTGCCGTGACTAAATTGTTGGCTTGCTCTGCACAGGGCTTTGTGATGACTTGGTTCTAAGTGTGCTTCTGCTTACCCAGGATGTGGCACAAACAGAACATCCTCTGCTCCCAGCAGGCTGCTGCAACTGCTCTCCCAGCGGTCACTGCACCCTCCTAGCCACCAGAGTGTGACTGCCACCTCGGCACTGCTGACCGTATTTTCCTTCCTGACATGGCCTCCTTTACCTTTCAGGAGATTGCATTTCCACGTGTTTCTCCCACTTCTTTGTCTCTTGATTATCCAGGTTCTTCTTCCTACCCATCCCCAAGGTGGCTCTGTTCTTAGCCCCCTTATCTTGCCACATTCTCTACCATTTAAATCCCTCCTACTCCTGAGGTATCTGCATGAGGACCAGCAGATCTGAAGTTTTGTATACCTGACACTCTTTTGACCTCTGACTCATATTTCTGGGATTTCAGGATGAAACTTTAAACTTGGAATTTCTAAGACAAGGTTATCCTTCCTCCTAATCCTCTTTCTTTTCTTAACTTTCCTGGTTCTCACCTTTCCCCCCAATTCTGTCTATTCTATTTCTTTCTCATCCCTCCTTCCACTTCTTTACGCCAGCCACTTTCTACAGGTTCTTTTTATCCCTTACCGATGATTTCTTCATTGGTTGATCTTCTGCTGTCTACCATCCTGATGCCAGGATTCCCTATCTCTCCCCCCACTCTGCCCCAATTCTCTGTGTTTTCCTTTAGGATATGTTTACATTTCTCACACTCTTGTGCGGCACTCTTGTTTCCAGGTATGGCATCTCCTGCCTCCTGTCTTCTGGTGATGATCAATTTCTAATGCCTCGCCCAGACTTGTTGCCTGCACTCTGGACCACCTACCCACTGCTTCCTGGATGTCCCAGGGTCCACATGTCCCAGACTGCACTCTCTAACTTTCCCTTAAATTCTGCCATTGGTCCAGTGCTCTCTACCTTGTTGATGACACTAATACCGTCCACCCCATCTGCCCAAGTCAGAGATGCCACAGCCATCTTTGAATCCTCCGCTCAGGTAGCCCAGATCGCAAGCTTGAGAGTTCTTGACTCTCTTCTTTATAGCCTCATCCAACCAGTCATTTATTCATAACTCAGTGACCTTTCCCTACCTTTGAATCTCTCCCCTCCTTTTTTTTTTGTTAATCCTCACCTGAGAATATTTTCCCCCACTGATTTTTAGAAAGAGGGGAAGGAGGAAGGGAGGGAGGGAGGGAGAGATGGAGGGAGGGAGGGAGAGAGAGAGAGAGAGAGAGAGAGAGAGAGAGAGAGAGAGAGAGAGAGAGAGAGAGAAACATCAATGTGAGAGAGAAACATCCATTGGTTGCCTCCTGCACCTGTCCCAACCAGGGCAGCGATCGAACCTGCAACCCAGGTACATGTCCTTGACTGCAAATTGAACCGCAGACCCTTCTGTGTGTGGGCTGACACTCTAACCACAGAGCAACACCAGCCAGGATTCTCTCCTTTTTATTACTGAAGCTACTCCCTTTGTTCAAAGCTTCCTTGTTTCTCATTTGGACTATTGTAATAGGGTCTTGGTTGTTACCCTTGACTCTCATTTCTTCATCCTCATTTGGTAGCCAGACAAGTACTTTTCTAAAATATAAAGCTAACCAATCCCACTTCCCTATATATAAATCCCTACTATAGTCACTCACCCATATAAAGTCCAAATTTCTTGTGTGCAAAGGTCCTTGTGTTATATACTTCCCTTATATCCCCCAAGTTTCCAGGAAAGTTCTGGACACCTATTAACTATTCAAAGTTGTATGCTATCCAGGCACTGTACTAAGATATATTACTACCTTTAAGACAGATCAAGACCTGCTGAGAAGGTAAAACTTGAGGTTTTCAGAAGGGTCCCTGGTACAAACAAGTTCTAATCTCAAAAATTGATCAAAGATTATCCTGTCTACACCCTCATGGTCGAAGCTTCCATGTCCATTTGTTTATATCAGTATCTAAACCCCATGGAGTTTTTAATCCCCTGTTCATGCTCCTAAGGATGAACCCTTCCTAGATGTTGCTCCCTCACCCCATCCCCTGCCTTCCCAATTTTGGGGTTCAATGCTGGGCCCTCAGAGTTTGGGATCAGATTAGATCATAGGGTGTCAATATATGTATATATGGTAGGACATGGTACAGGCAGTGGTTTTGAGCAAGGCCACAGACATCAGGTTAATAGATAGATGGTTCAGTTGTACTGAACCAAACGGAGATAAGCTGATGCCTGGGAAGGAGAGTAAACCCAGGTGCCAAAGAGGACAAGATGGGGGCAAGCTAAGCAGGAAGCACGAGGAAGTCTAGTGCAGCGATAGAGTGGAATGGGGAACATCTCTGGCTTGGATGACCCAGGGACCCTTGGGGCTTCCATCCCACCCACCATCATCGCAACATGGCATCTCCTCTTTAACCTAGGATTCACTCTATGCAACACTGGTGCTCCCTGGCCCCCTTGCACGCTGCCCCACATCATGAGATCCTTCCTCTGTGTTCAGAATTGCCAGCTCCCATGGACCTAGTGCCATAAACAGGGCATTGAGAAGAGATGTATCCACTGAAAAACAATCCTAAAACTCAAGAACAGAAGCATTAGGAACATTGAGTTGAGTGCCCTTTATGTACAGAGGACTCAAGGTCCAGGGACTGGGCCAGATTCATTTTAATTTGAGGCAGTGCCCAACACAGCCAGAGAGTCAAAAGATGAGGTTGCTTAAAAAGCCCTCAACTCTGGAAAGAGGATATTGAGCATAATTATAATAAGCCCTGGAATATGGAGGGGATTACTTCCTCAGAATTCTCCCATCCAACACCCACACCTTTTTCCACTTAAAGTTTGAGAGAAGCTTTGATAATGAGCCTTAAGAAGTTTGTGTTCACACAGAAATAACCAGAAAGTCATCTTAGGGGAACATCGCTGGGACAATGGTGCAGGGGTTAGGGTTTCACTTCATCCTGTTCCCCAGGCAGGGCCTGGCCTCATACAACGGATCTCCCCTGGCCCACTCCACTTGTTACAGGTCAGTTGTAATGCTGGGGCGGGGGGGAAAGTGGTGAGGGGGAAAGAACATCTCCTTCTGCCACTTTGGGGTCTACATAGTCATTGATGAACTTTATTGCAACACAATGCCTGAATACCCTTTCCAGGATTATCCATTTTATCTAGTGGGTTTTTAAAAATAACACCAATGATGCAAAGCTCACTACCTCTTCAGGGAAATCATTCCACTTTTATACAATGTTAATAGTTGTAAATATCTTCCTTATATTAGGCCCAAATAGGCCTCCCTGACAATTATCGATGCATTAATTCTGCCCTTGGAAGTCACCTAATATAAAGAAAGCACTCTTTTGTAAGATGGCCCTTAAAAAATGAAAAGACTGCATCATATAAATGTGCTTTGAACTAAACATCCTCATCCCTCCCGTGACCTGGTTTCCAGAATTTTTATCATTCTGCTCAGTGTCCTCTGAACCATTTTTAGTTACTTGACATTCCTTTGAGATGTTGATTCAGATTTAACATTGCGTGCCATCTTGGTCTGAGCAGTACAAACCAGACTGCAATGAATGAGGTGAAATTAAATCTGAAGGCATTGTCAGTACCAAAAGTATGTGGTAATTGATGAAGTAAGAGCCTATTGTCCAAGGGATAAAGAAAAAGTAGAAGCCATGCGTGGCTCAGCTTTCGTTCTAGTTATTTTACAAGCCTAATATGCAAAGCTATTGATTAAAAAGGCAATTTACTTATATAGCGAATCTTCAATGGTTTGGGGTGCCAGTTATGGTTATAGGGGTAGTTATGAGGATAAAATGAAATAAGGCATGCCAAATGCTTAACACTATGCCTGGCTGAATAGTACACAATTGGTGAATGCTGCTGTAAGATATTGGAGAAGACAAAAGACATTACAGTAATCAGAGAGAGTATCATGATGGAAATAATACCAGCTATTTTCTGGGCTGGAACAGGCAGTCCCCATTATGAGCTCTTATTTCTTTGTTCCTGCCAAGTTAAATTAGATCTCTCTTTTTTACGCCTCTTTCATCACCTTTATCATCCTTTATGAGTATTTGTTTAATGTCTCCTTCCTCTTAAAGCAGTGGTTCATGACTGGGAGCAATTTTGCCTCCCAGGGGACATTTTAGCAATGCCTAAAGATACACACACACAGAGGGAGAGAGAGAGAGAAATATCCATGTGAGAAACATCAATCAGTTGTCTCCCACATGTACCCTAGGCTGGGAATCGAACCCGCCACCTGGGTATGTGTCCTGACTAGGAATTGAACCAGCCACCCCTCAGTGCACAGGACAATGCTCCAACCAACTGAGCCACACCAGCCAGATATTTTTGGTTGTCCTAATTGGGGCCATAGAAACAGGCTGCTAGCATCTCGTGCACAGAAGCCATGGATGCTGCTAAGCACCCTACAGTGCACAGGATAGCCCCTCAAATAATTACCTCATCTCAAATGTCAATAGTGCTGAGGTTGAGACACCCTGCCCTAGAGTTTGAGCTCCCTACCTCAGGGGCCATATCATTCTCATTGATCATGATATACCCAAGTGCCAGTTACATGATGGGAGCCCAATAATAATAAAAGGAAGTAGGAATTGAGCTGGATCTTAAAGAATATACACGTCTGAATGTATTTTTCTTCCACTTTGAGTACACGGAGGCAGAGGATGCTGGGAGTTGTTTGGAAACAAAGTTCACAAAGGAGATTGCAAATATTCTATCCCTAAAGGGATGGAAGAGACAGGAGCCCTGGGGCTTCCCCAGGAGACTGATATTGCGATAAACAAGTGAGTTTCAGAACAAAAGGTCTGGAACTGCAGGTAACACAAGAACACCCAAGACTAGGAGCAGCTCATAGTTTTGACAGACAGAATTCAGCCAACTCCTGAAAAAGCAGAGACAGAATGTTAAATGAAGAGGAACGAGAGTGCCTTTGGTAATGCACAAAGGTGAGGCTTCTCAGCCCACCCTGGGCCGCCATGCACACAGAGGTCCCTACCTTGGGGCAGCACCTGGAGTCTGGTGGATGTCAACCATCACTGTGCATTAGAATCACCTGAGCCCCTTTCAAAACATATTGATGCTTAGGCGTCCACTCCCAGATCTCAAGTTCACCTGGTCTAAGACATGTGACTTGGGTGTTGGTGTTTCGCAGTAGTTCTCAACCTTGGCTGCACATTAGAATCACCTGGGAATCTTTTTAAAATCCTGATTTCTGGGCCTCATCCTCCGGAAATTGTTTCTTTGTTACTAATGTTGTGGCCCCACCCCATAACAAAGAAACAGAATTCCGGAGGATGAGGCCCAGAAATCAGGGTTTTAAAAAGATTCTCAGGTGATTCTAATGTGCAGCCAAGGTTGAGAACCACTGCCTTAGCACATGCTGTTCCTTTTACCTGGAATACTTGAAGAGGGGTGGAGCCCCTTAACAGGACTGGTTTCTTCTTCACCTTCATATCTTAGTCTAAACCAGGGTTTCTCAGTCTTGACACCATTATCATTTCAGATCAAAAAAATTCTTTGTTGTTGGGGCTGTTCTGTGCATTGTCAGGTGTTTAGGAGCAAACAGGGCCTCTACTCACTAAATGCTGACAGCACCCCCCCCCACCCCCCAGGTGTGATAACCCCAAAATGTCAGACATTGTCAAATGTGCTGTGGTGGCAACATCACGGGACAGTTGAAATACTACTAGTTGAAATATTACCTTCTTGAGCAGATGTTCCCTGGTTTCCAGGCTTTATATCTTCAGCTATTATTGTCAATCTCCTTATCTCATTTGTTACTTTCATAGCATGTTTCTCATCTTGAAATTAAATATACATTTATTTATCTGATAAGTATCTGTGGCCCCTTCCACCCTAGACTACTTGGACTATTTCACTCAGTTCTGACACAGCTGCTGGCATGCAGGAGATACTCAATGAACACGCATTGAACAAATATATGCATGCATGGAACTAGGGACTGTGGGGTGTGCAGTACTGTCCTCCAGGGTGAGAAGTGATCTAGCACAGCAGAAAGGGCATGGCCTTTGAAGTCAGTGAGTTCTGGCTTTCTAGCTTTCTGTGGCCTGGGCAGCTTAATTAACTTCTCAGAGCCTAATTTAGTCACCTGCAACATGGGGATACTATTCTTGAGTGTGTGATTAGCTGTGTAATCCTCCCTGCTCTCTTCTGTAGCCGTGCCCTTGACACCTGGAGCAGGTCTCCATCAGAGCTCACCCTCACCAGGGACAGGAATCAAAACTGTACCCGCAGTGCCTTACTTGGTGCCAATCATAGATGCTCAGCCAGTGACCTCTGTGCAATGTGACCTTGGCTGGTCAGCTGAGATGATTCTTGTGGGGCCAGTCCCTGGGAGATAAATGACCAATCCAGGTCCCTCCTTGGTGCGTTATGGGACTGGGGAAGCTGTGCTCACCCCTCCCCTTCGCGTGTGGTGAGCTTACGTTCAGGTGGGAATTCTGGCTTCTTGCAGAAAACAGGAAGTGTGCCACGGTCCTCTTACCACTCTGTTTCCTCCTCCTTCTCTGGACTTGGCAAATAATAAATCTGATGATGATATTGTCCCAATGTCCCTTAGCCCCAGGGAACCGAGTGTGAGCAAAACTGCTCCCTGCTTCCTCCTTCACCAGAAAAGGGAATCTTCATGACTTCAAAATCGTTCTAACAAAGAGTACTCTACTCCCAGCACCCAGCCCAATATGAGGCAGAGAGAAGCTGAGTGAGTTAATGAGTGGGGTACTTTGGTTGGAGCTGGTTTCTAAAGATGTTCTAATTCAACTCTGACACTGGGCACAGAGAAAAGGACCTGATGTGCTGTTGCCTCCGGAGAGGAAGCCTCACCTCAGGTTGCTGCTGGGGAACCAACACCAGGCTAGACATGGAGAATGCCTGATGGGCAGGGTATCCCCTTTGGATTATGCAAGGGAGGTTCTAACCCAGACCTCATAATCAGATAGAAGTTCACATTTTGATTTTAATTAATCAGTTGTTCCTGATAATCAAAATGATTCAGATATCAGAGAAGAGTCACCCTGCCCCAGTAGGTCAAGATACCATATGCTTGAGTCCCTGTTCTATGCCCTGTAAGAGGTCTATCCATGCCCTACACATGTTTGTCAATTTCCAAGCCCCTCTTTCTCCAGGTCTGATTTCTAGTGAAGGTGAACTCTTGTCCACCTACTTTTAGTCAAAACATATAAGAGCCCCCCCCCTTTTTTTAGTTACTCACCGTCAACCTTCCCCTTGCCCCTACAAGCTATGCATATAGATCAGCTGAAAGCAGTAAGTTTTCTGGAAAATATTCAGGGGTCTTCTATTATAGCAGACGCTGTAGATTTTAGACTGCCCTATTCATCTTTGTGTGTTACTTTTCATTGAAATATACTTCTCATATCGTGAAATTTACCCTTTAAAGCTTACAATTCAGTGGTTTTTAGTATATTCATAAGGTTATGCAACTGTCACCTTTATCTAATTCCAAATTTTGATCACCCCAAAAAGAAACCTGTAACCATTAGTAGACTGCCCTATTCTGAAAATGTCAGTCATTTCTGCCAACTTGACTTCCCAAGTCCAGACATGTTGCTTTTCATCCCCCCCAATCCCATGCCACTTCATCTCTTTGGGGTGTCACCCCTTCTCCTTCCCCATTAGTGTTTTTAGCAGGAGGGAATAGTAAACAGCAGTGTTGTCCAACATCTAATGTGAGCCACATACTAGTAAATAATTTAAATTTTGCTGGTAGTCACACTTTAAAAAGTAAAAACAAAACAGGTAAAATTAATTTAACTAATTAATTTAACGCAATATGTCCAAAATGTCATTATTTTGACATATAATCAGTATAAAAGTTATTAGTGAGGCATTTTTCATTGTACTAATTTTTTAAAAAAATATGTTTTTATTGATTTTAGGAAGAAAGAAAGGGAGAGGGAGAGATAGAAATGTCGATGAGAGAGAAACATCAACATCGATCAGCTGCCTCCTGCAGGTTCCCCACTGGGGATTGAGCCAGCAACCCAGCATGTGCCAGGACTGGGAATTTAACCCAACGTCTTGGTGCATGGCTCGATACTCAGCCATTGAGCCACACCAGCTGGGCTGTATTACCTTTTTGATGATTTGTCCATGATTTGATTTCTCAAGGTAGTCCCTCCCTTCCACCTCAATTATTTATCAGAGCACTCATTTTAGTTTCTTACCATAATCCATAATTTTCTATTTATATCACAAATGTACTATCTGTGTCACATACTAGCCTATAAACTTTGTGAGGACAGTGCTATGGACTAAATTGTGCTCCCTCTAGATCAGTGATGGCGAACCTATGACACGCGTGTCAGAGGTGACACGCGCACTCATTTTTTTGGTTGATTTTTCTTTGTTAAATGGCATTTAAATATATAAAATAAATATCAAAAATATAAGTCTTTGTTTTACTATGGTTGCAAAGATCAAAAAATGTCTATATGTGACACGGCACCAGAGTTAAGATAGGGTTTTTCAAAAGGCTGACACGCCGAGCTCAAAAGGTTCACCATCACTGCTCTAGATTAATAGGTTGAAGCCCTAACCCCAAAAGTGATGGCATTTGAGACAGGGCTTTTGTAAGATGATTAGGTTTAGATAAGGTCACAGGTGGGGCCCTCAGGATGGGATCAATGTCCTTATATGAAGAGATACCAGAGAGCTGTCTCCCTCCCTCTCTCTGCCATGTGAGGACACCATGAGAAGGCCTGCAGTGAGCTCTCCAGCCCTGGCCAGTGTTTCTCAATGGCTAGAGTGTTGGCCCATGTACCGAAGGGTTGTGGGTTCAATTCCTGGTCAAGAGCATGTACCTGGGTTTTGGGTTCACTCCCGCCCCTTGGCCATGGCGCATGCGGGAGGCAATCAGCCAATGTGTCTCTCTCACATCAATGTTTCTCTTTCTCTCTGCTCCCTCCCTTCCCTCCCTTCTACTCTCTCTGAAAAGCAATGGAAAAAATATCCTCTGGTGAGAATTAACAACAACAACAACAAAAAGATAGCTCTTACCAGAACCCAATAATGCTGGCACCCTGGTCTCTGATTTCTGGCCTCCACAACTGTGGGAGAATGGATTTCTGTAATTTAAGCCACTCAGTTTGTGGAATTTTGTTATAGCAGCCTGAACTGAGTCAGATGGGCATCACATCTATCTTCCTCACCAGTATATCTCAAGTACCTAACACAGTGCCTAACACATAATATGAGCTCAGTAAAACCCCGGTGAGTGAATGAATGAATGAATGAATGAATACGTAAATACAGGTGTCAAAAATTAGTGAAGAGTAGCAATAGCTACTTATACAACTCACCTAGAATATTATACACCGGGAACTGTCCTTTCTGGGGACTGTCATCAAACTTGGACATTGTCCTCCTGGGAATGGCCACAAAATACAGATTTGCTCATAACTATGTCAGGGAACAAATAATGAAACTCAGTCCTCTGGTCTGTGAAATGGAGATAAACATATTGACCCTAGGACCCATTTATTTATTCAACAAATACAGAGTACCTAGTGTACACCAGACACTGTCCTAGATGCTAGAGATTCAACAGGAAACAAAGCAATGTTTTTGCTTTCATTGAGTTTATATCCTAGTGAGGGAGACAAATATTTAGAAATCAATAGACCAATATGTAATAATACAATGTTAGGTGGTGGTAGGAACAATGAAGAAAAATACCAAGATATCTTAGGTAAGGTGTTTGGTACAATGTCTCTACTATAATATGTGCTCAATAAATGGTAGCCTTTTATATCACTCTCATTATCCAACTTATGAGTTACCACCCAGTATCTAAAGTGATTCTTTTAAAATCTAAGTCAGGCCCTAGCCGGTATGTCTTAGTGGATAGAGCGTCAGCCTGCGGACTGAAGGGTCCCAGATTCGATTCTCAGCCAGGACACATGCCTGGGTTGCAGGCTCAATCTCTAGTAGGGGGTGTGCAGGAGGCAGCCAATCCATGATTCTCTCTCATCATGGATGTTCTATCTCTATCTCCCTCTCCCTTCCTCTCTGAAATCAATAAAAAAAAGATTTAAAAATAATGTAAGTCAGTTCATGTCACTGTGTTCAAAATTTCTTTCTCTCCCTCTTTCTCTCTCTCTATATATATACTATTGGTTTTGAGAGGAAGGGAGAGGGAGAGATGGAAACATCAATGATGAGAATCATTGATCAGATGCCTCCTGCCCACCCACTACTGGGGATCAAGCCTGCATCGTGGGCATGTGCCCTGACCAGAATCAAACCATGACCTCCTGGTTCATAGGTCAATGCTCAATCACTGAGCCACACCAGCTGGGCTGTGTTCAAACTTTATTTCTTTTTTTAAAAAAGAAATCTTTATTGTTGAAAGTATTACATATGTCCCCCCTTTGCCCCCATGGAGCCCCTTAGACTTTCTAATGATATTTCATTATGCTTAGAATAAAAGGCACAGTCTTCACTATGGTTTCAAGCAGGGTTTCTCAACCTTGGCACTGTTGACATTGGGACCGAATAGTTCCTTGTTGTGGGGCTGTTCTGTGCATTGTAGGATGTTAAGCAGCAATTTTAGATGCTACACACTAGATGCCAGTAGCACCATCCAACTTGTGACAACCAAAAGTATCTCTATGTCTTGTTAGAGGTCTCCTGGAGGACAAAATCTCCCCAGTTGAAAACCACTGGCTTAAAGGCCTCACATGAACTAGGCTTGAATTACTGCTCTGATTTGCCTCCTATTATTCTCTTCCTCACTTACTCTGCTCTGGTCAAAAATGGCCTCCTTGTTCTTCCTCTAACAATTATCTATCTGTCTGAGAGCCTTTGCACCTGCTCTTCTCTTTGCCTGGTGCAAACTTCCCTGGGATATCTATTCAGCTGCTCCCTGCTCAGGGTTGCCATCCCTGACCTCCATAAAGGATATGGAATCCTCCTCCCCATCACTATTCCATCTCAACACCACTTGACACTATATGCATTTGTTTGTTCTTTGAATGTATCTAATTTCCCTCTATAATGTAAACTCCATGGACAGAGACTTGGATGGTTCTATGTACTGCTATATCACCATGATCTAGAGGAGTGCATAGTATATAGTAGTTCAGTGATGGCGAACCTTTTGAGCTCGGCGTGTCAGCATCTTGAAAAACCCTAACTTAACTCTGGTGCCGTGTCACATATAGAAATTTTTTGATATTTGCAACCATAGTAAAACAAAGACTTATATTTTTGATATTTATTTAAATGCCATTTAACAAAGAAAAATCAACCAAAAAAATGAGTTCGCGTGTCACCTCTGACACGCGTGTCATAGGTTCGCCATCATTGGTCTACAGCAAGCATGTCAAACTCGCGGTTTGTTGGTTAATAGATAGCTGTTGAAAGAATGGATAAATATATGATTACTAGAAGAACAGGCAGGAAGACACAGGAGGCAGGACATGTGTGAGATAAGGAAGAAACCAGCCTGACTGGAATGAAAAGCAGATCCTGAAGTTGGGCGTGGCTGGGTGTGAACAAATTATAGAGGCTGTTGAAACCCAGGTAGGGCACTTCATCCATTACCTATCAGACAGGTTAGAGCCAGAGTAGGTTCATGAGTGGGGGAATGATAGTGTAGGGGAGGAGTAGAAATGAGAAGCCCGAGTCGAACTAGAAAACAATGCAGTGGAAACCTGGATCCAATCAGAAAATAACAATGTTTTGTGGTTGAGTGGGATGGTTTCCTCCCTGTGCCATCTCTTTTTCGTTAGAAGTGTTGGGGCAAGTAGGTTCTAAGGGAGAGAATGCTGTGATTGAACAATGTTCACGATGACATCAGAAGTGTGTGGTGACAGGAGTCTCCAGTGTTTGCCATCACTGTTCAAAGGAGCTAGATCAGATTAACCATCACTAGGCAGTGATTATTCATGAAACAGAAAATAGAGCACTTCTGTAAGTCAGCGCTCTCTTGGATTTCTGGGCAGTACTTTAGTCAAATTTGACAGGTAGCGTCTTGCACCATTGTATGTTAGAAGCAACCGAGTGTTTGGCTATGTGTTGGCAAGAATGACATCCTGTCAGTCAGAAACCACCTTTCCTGTGGAAAAGACTCACAGAGGCATTATTAAGGCACCCTTTGTAGATGAAACTACAGATAATAATAGGGAGGAAGAACTAAGCCACTTTAGGATAACGAGACAATTTACATTTCTGGGAGGTTTCCCTGTCTTTGTGTTATGTTAATCTTAAGTAAATTTACTTTTTATATAGCAGTGCGGGTTTTTTTTTTTTATGTAGTTGCTGAACATGTTTTTACAAGTGTTACTTTGCTTGTAAACCTTCCTGTAAAATATATGGTTTAAACTTTTTAAAAAAATGTCCACTAACAAAACACACGAAAACATGAGTGATCAAAAGAATCCAGCCTCAAAAAAGCACAACTGTATGATTTTATTTATTTAAAGTAAAAATCAGGCACAACTGACCCATCTGTTAGAAGTCAGGCTGGTGATAACCTGTGGGTGGGGGTGATTGGAAGGAGGCACAGGGGAGATTTCTGCTGAGCTGATGTTTCTTGGTCTGAGTGCTGGCTGCATGAGTGGATTTACTCTGTGGTGTATACTATAATAAATAAAAAATAATGGAGGAAGTTTTCTAGAATGTACATAGCAGACTGATAGTCTCAAAACTATTATTGCCTTAAATAACCATCAGACGAAATATACATTAGTTGCTGATTTACAAAGATTGACTATATTCAGATAGAACTTGGTGAATAGGAAAAAAAACACACACCTAAATGTGTGCTTTAGAATCTTATGATTCTAATTACACTTCTCCTCTTGTTCATTGAGTGACAGTGGAAACTTTATATTCTTTCACTTGCAAAATGAAAATAAAAAGGTGTACTTGCTTTTATAAGAGCCAACTGAAAGCGCTCCAAATGGCCAAAGCTAAAACAATTTGAGCAATAAAATAAAGTAGTATTGGATTATAACCCAAAATATAAAATTAATATTCATGAGTCCATAATGAAATAAGCCAATGATTGAATAAATGAATAAACAAGGGAGAAGAGACTGAGTTCCCATGCAGAGGAATTCCAAATAATTTACGTAGATACTCCATTCTAAAGGAGGAGAAGATAACTCCTCACTCCTCAAGTGTGAGCTATGCAGAGATTTCCTTCCAAGGAGTATGGTATGGCAGGGGGAGG
Organism: Myotis lucifugus; assembly: GCF_000147115.1. Classification (NCBI taxonomy): domain Eukaryota; kingdom Metazoa; phylum Chordata; class Mammalia; order Chiroptera; family Vespertilionidae; genus Myotis; species Myotis lucifugus. Next base: position 3,695,446 of record NW_005871083.1, on the reverse strand, counting down.
GGTGGAGAAACCTGACAGCATCACTTCATCCAGGTGAAGGGCAACATCAACAGTCATTAATCATGTTGACAGGATGTAGTACTCTTAATATGTACTCTTAATATAATGTGATGGAAATGACATTTACCTCACCTCTGTGATTTCCTCCCCCAAACACATAACCCCAGTCTACCAGTCTAATAGTAAGAAAAACATCGGACAAATCCCAACAAAGGGGCATCCTACAGTATACCTGAACAGTACTCTTTTACCATCAAAGATATCAAAAACAAGGAAAATTCCGAGAAACTGTCACAGCCAAGAGAAGCCCAAGGAGACATGATTACTAAATGTAATGTGGTATCGTAACATGCTTAACAGAAAAAGCATGTTAAGTAGAAAATAAGGAAGTCTGAATCAAATATGGAATTTGGCTAATAACTATGTAGCAATCTTGGTTCATCGCTTGTAAGAAATGTATGCCAAAACCGGTTTGGCTCAGTGGATAGAGCGTCGGCCTGCGGACTGAAAGGTCCCGGGTTCGATTCCGGTCAAGGGCATGTACCTGGGTTGCGGGCACATCCCCAGTGGGAGATGTGCAGGAGGCAACTAATCGATGTTTCTCTCTCATCGATGTTTCTAACTCTCTATCTCTCTCCCTTCCTCTCTGTAAAAAATCAATAAAATATATTTTTTAAAAAAAAGAAAAGAAAAGAAAAATCTTAAAAAAAAAAAAAGAAATGTAGCATACTAATGTAAGATGTTAATAATGGAAAACTGTATGTGGGCATATGGAAACTATACTTTTTCTGAGAATCTAAAACTGTTCTAGAAAATTAAAAATCTATTTTTTTTAAAAAGACTCACTTTACCTTGAGACCACTGGCATGAAGTGAAGTATCACATATAATAAGCACCACGCTCTTAAACTTTTGGGACCTAGTTCCCTTATATAGGGCAAAGTTTGTTAGCACATACCTACTCCACCCATTTCCACATCAGCTGTGTGTTGACTGTCATGTGCCCTAAGGGAAATGCACATTTTCATGGGAACCAGATCTCAATAGAATGCTGAATGAAATAGTCATCTGTGTACTCTAGTTTCATAAAGTTTGAGAAACCTTTAATAAGTTAGGTGCATGTAAAAAATGAATGGATAAATGTGGTCATTAAAAAAGGATCTGAATTTTATCTGTTTGTGGCCCATCAGTGCAACATTGCCTATATTTTGAGAATTTTGATTTATTTAAAAATTTTATTGAATACCTGTTATAAGTCAAGCATTATGATAGCATAGAAAATATAAGAACAAAACAGTGTTATGCATAAATCCTTATATTCTACTAGAAAAATAAGTAAAAAGCAATTTGATCGACAAATACAATACTTTTTGGGTTGAAGAAACAAACAAAAGGCTGAGATAAAGAATAATTAGGTATGAGATTTGGGATGGGGAATGTTGCAGGTTGTGTCCGGAGGGAAACAGATTCTGAGTCAGAGTTGAGCATGCAAGGTGCTTATTAAGGAGTGCCCTGGGGTATGCACCCGTGGAAGGGAGAAAAGAGAGCAGGATGGTCAATCCCGTGGGGAGCTCTAGGACTGGCATGACCCTTCTGATTTCTTCCCAAGTTGGGCTGAAACAGTCAGACCATTGTGCTCCTGCATTGATCAATTATTGGATGTGGGTCGCATTTGGGGGCGGTGGCTCTCTAAAGCTGAGACAACCCCTAAAGGAGCTGACTTCTGAAAGATGTCTGCTGACAGCACTCCTAGCATATGGGGCAAATCCTTCCTTGAAAAGTGTCTGGGTGGTACATCACAGCGATGGCGACCATGGGAGACAGGGACATCTACTTTAAATACAATAGTTAGGAAGGTCTCGCTGAGGTGGTGACATGAGAATGAGCTGGGAAGGCAAAGAAAAGACGAAGTATTATATGCACAAAGGTCCTGAGGTAGGAACGAATTTAGTACCGATACCTCGGATATGAACCACGTGGCACATTCTAGGCACCAAATTAGTTTTCTTTTTCTTTCCTGAGGTCTGTCTTTTCTAGGTTCCTGATAACTGCATGTGTCCTCAAACTGCTGTATGTTTCCAGTGGTGTGCTGGAGTTGTGTTGTACAGGCTCTACAGAGTGAATTGTTGAATATGCAGGAATTTTTGAAGCTGATTATTACACCACTGAAACCGTAAAAGTTGTCTTAGCTCAAAGTGCTATAAGCTGAGCAGCTTCTAAATAGTAAATGTTCACTTCTGGTGAGAGCCCTTCCAGGTTGCTTAATGCCAATTTCTCCTTGTATCCTCAGGGCAGAAAGAGAGAAGACCTCTATGGCCGCTGAAGGCCACTAATCCCATTTATGAGGCCCCACCCTCATGATCTAATCACCTCCTGAAGGTCCCAGTTCCTAATGCCATCACCTCAGGATTAGGGTTTCAACTTAAGAATTTTGGGCATTATCACTGCTTCTAGGCCTTTTCAGGAGACAGAACTAGGGAATATGTGATGTTTAGGAGGAAAATAAGTCATGAATTCATATTGATACCTTGAATTTAAATTCAAGACGACAGGACTTTTACTTCTTCAACTTTAGACTTGTACCTCTTTTCCTTTAGGCTGAAAAATCTTGGTCCCCAATGCTGTTAACAGTTGCCTTATTCTTGATATATATATGACAGTTCAAAATAATAATATTTACAACAACAATAATATTTTTTGTTGTTGTTAATCCTTACCCGAGGATATTTTTCCCATTGATTTTTAGAGAGAGTAGAAGGGAGGGGGAGAGACAGAGAAACATTGATGTAAGAGAGACACATTGATTGTCTCCCACACATGTCCTGTCTGAGGTATGTGTCCTTGACCAGAATCGACCCCACGACCCTTCAGTCCTCGGACCAACGCTCTAACCACTGAGCAAACAGGCGAGGGCTACAACAATAGTATTACTAATAAGGCTAATGAATGCAGTTTAAATTTTGTCACTCTTCACAATTTTAGCTAATAAATGCAGAATAAATTGTAGAAGTAGAAAAATTATTTTTGAATCTTGAATGAAATATGAATGGAGGCAACAATCATGTCATTAATGTAGGTTAAATCTCATGTTAAACATTGATGGAGCACGTTATATTTAATAGCTGATTGACTGACATCACTAAAATGGAACATGACTCAGCCTTCTATCTCCTGGCATCGTGCAACAGGAGGCACCCAGCGCTGCCTACCAGGCTTCCTTGAGATAAAGAGAGAACCTAAATCTAACTAAGCCTCTAGTTCCAACTTTACTGGAAATACAGAGGACAGAGGAGCAAGTTGGCAGCACAAGGAAGCCATCTGCCAAATTCAGGATGTGGGATAATCTGAAGGACAAATGCCTTAGCATCTTCAACAAATAAGTGGCATAAAAAGGGAGAGAATAGACTTTTATGTAATAAATGAGTCTTAAGAGACATGGAAACCAAATGTGAGGTATAAAACTTGTTTACACCTTGAGTCAAACTAACTGTAAGAAGACATTTCTGAAATAAACTGGGAAATTTGAATGTCTCCTCGGTATTAGATGACATTAAAGAAGAATTATTCATCTTGTCAGGTTTATAATGACAATATAGTTGGGTTAAGTTCTTATTTCTTATTGGTGTATACTGGCATATTTACAGATTTATGGATAACATACAATTAACTGTGGGATTTGCTTTAAAATTAAAAAAAAAGAAAAAGTGTGTGTGGAGGAAATAGAAGCAAAAAAATGTTGGTAATTCTTGTAGATGGAAGATGGGTACATAGTCCATTATAGAGTCCTCTGTTCTTTTGTGGAAAATTGTTTTTAAAATATTAAAATGGCCCTGGCCGGTGAGGAGTGGTTAGAGCAGTGGTTCTCAACCTTCCTAATGCCGCGACCCTTTAATACAGTTCCTCATGTTGTGGTGATCCCCAGCCATAAAATTATTTTCGTTGCTACTTCATAACTGTAATTTTGCTACTGTTATGAATCGTAATGTAAGTATCTGATATGCAGGATGTATTTTCATTGTTACAAATTGAACATAATTAAAGCATAGTGATTAATCACAAAAACAGTATGTAATTATATATGTGCTTTCCGATGGTCTTAGGCAACCCCTTTGAAAGGGTTGTTCGACCCCCAAAGAGGTCTCGACCCACAGGTTGAGAACCGCTGGGTTAGAGTATCAGCCTGCATATTGACGGGTCAAAGGCATGGATTCCCGGTCAAAAGCACGTATCTGGGGTGCCGGTTTGAACCTCAGCACCAAGGTGCAATTAAGAGGCAACCTTATCGACGTGTTTCTCACACATCAATGTTTCTCTCTTTCTCTCCTTCTCCCCCTTCCCTTCCACTCTCTCTAAAAAAATCAATGGACAAAATATGCTTGGATGAGGACTAACCAAAAAAAAAAAATAGTTACAATGGTGAGGAATGGCAAAAGGAATATGAGAGAGCATTCTAGGTAGAAAATCTGAGTGACCAAAGATGTGGGTAAGGAAGCATGAAAGAAACTTCAGGTATTGTGATGAGTGGCACTCAGGAGACAAGTAGTAGGACAGTGGGAGATACATCTGACAATGGAGATTAGAATCTGATCATGCAGCCTTTGATACCAGACTTAAGAACTTGAAGTTTCATCTATGATCAATGAAAAGCTCTGAGGCTGTGGAACAGAGAAAAAGTAGACTTTGAAAGACCCTTGAGATGCAGAATGAGGCACCATGGACCAGGTAGATGGCAGGGTAGGGCCAGCAGCTCAGGGAAGGGCAACAGTGAGTCCAGGAGATCAGTGTAGTGCAAGGTGATGAGAAACATGGTGGTGCCTGGACTATGAGACTTTCATTTAATCAGCTGAACATTTTGTCATTGGACAAGAATTTACTGAGCAACTACCCAGAACTGTTTTAGGCACAGGGGATAGACATTAAGCTAGACAACCCAATAAAGTCCATGCTCTGTTGGAAATGACCTAGTTCCTGCTCATATTCTTCTCCATGGAGTGTTCACTAAAGGATGGAACTTGAGTACTCTGTAAAGAAATTATGGCCCTTAGTTCTTAGAATTTTTTATTTATAACATTCTTCACTATTATAATGTTTTTTAAAATATCTGTCTTTACCATAGGCCAGGGTTCCTCAACTTCAGCACTATTGCCATTTGGGATGGGATGATTTTTTGTGGTGGGGGCTCCCCTGTACACTGTAGGGTGTTTGGCAACGTCCCTGGTATCTACACCTTAGATGCCAATAACATTCTCAGAGTTGTGACAACCAAAAATATCTCCAAACATTGCCATTATCCTGTGGGGCAAAGTCACCCCTGGTTGAGATCCTTGTCTTAGATCAGTGTTTCTCAACCCTGGCCACACAATGAAATCACCTGGAGAGCTTTGAAACTGTTGCCAATACTTGGCTCCATCCAGACAAACCAAACAAGACTCTGAGGGCAGGTTTGGGCACTGGTGATATTTCTGGGACCTAACACAGTGATCCCTGAATGAATGAACGAATACATGAATGGATGAATAAATGAATGTGAAGAGAGACAGGAAGAATTGTCAGGAGTTAAAAGTGGCATTAGGGAAAGCCAGAGCACCACCTTTTCTATCGTCATGGATACCAACTATTGGATAGACTCTTACCATTTTGTTTCTTTTTGAGGGGATGGGCATTTAATAGATTTTTAAAAAGTATTCCAAGTATCTGCAAAGGCACCCATAGAGGAAATGGGGCTGAGTCTCTTAAGTTCTGCCCAAAGAGAGGTTTCTGAATACTTAACTCACCTCTTTCTAATGACCTCTTGGCTGAGGATTTGTGAAATTCTGGCCTTCTCAGCTGACTGCACACCCTCCCCATCAGCATTGATTATGGGATGTTAGTATTGAGAGTCATTTCCAATGTTTCTTACCTGGAATACTCTCAACAGATGTAATATGAAATTCTGGATAATTATGATGTCATTTTCTGCTTCCTCTGAGAATGCATATCCCCAATTTGTTGGCAATCTGATGGCAGGCTGAGTTGAGGTGAGCTGACTTTTAATGTCATGAGGTTCAGAAAAGGAGATATAGAGCTAGATGTCAAATCTTGGGATGGAGAGTGTGGGTACTGAATGGAGGTGAGGACTGGGAAAGAAGGTGTTGGAAAGAGATATGCCATTTAAGAGAATAAGGAATTACAGGAGGAAGCAATTGAGGGCAATTGGTGATGAATTGTGCTTGAGCTGGGTGGTAGCAGGTGGAATTCAGGAGAGTCATCAGGAATGGACTGTGGTCTGGGAATCCAGCCATTGTTCAAACCCAGGAGGGCTGCTTTGATTGGTTGCTTTGCAGCAAGGCTAGGAGTTGTTTCGTTGTGCACCACTAAGAACAAATCCATTCATTTCATTCCCCCTTGTGGAAGAGCAGTTGCAATTAGTTTGTGCTGTTTCATAGAGGATGGGAGTCCATCCTCTATGAAGGGAACTGGCGCCAGTGATGGGGACCCTTCTCCAGCAGAGAGCTCCTATCCTTGGTGTCCCCAGTTTGTCCATCTCTTTTCCATCTGCTCAGGTGCTCAAAGAGACAGTGAATCATAGCAGTAAAAACATGCTTTAGAACGAGCAAATCTGGTTTTGAGAGCTGATCCTAGAACATCCCATTTATGAATCTTTGAACAAGTATTTAATATCTCAGTATCTCAGTTGCCTATCTTAATATAGTAATAACAGTAGTGTTGGAGAAAGATTCTTAAAGGTTATATTCCAGGAAAAAGTATTGATTTCTATTTAAAAATTGACAAGAAAGATCTAGCTAGCTATTTTCCAGGACCTCACTACAATAGTTATTGTCCTTTTAGATTGCCATGGGGTGTTGGTGGTATAATTGTCAAGGACTTGCTCTTCCTGAATTAGGAGCTTAAGGTTGTACACTTAAGCCTTGTACAACCGTTGGAGAAGTCTTAAGTGTGCTAGAGTTTTATATTATCTATCTACCATCTATAACAGTGGTTCTCAACCTTCCTAATGCCGCGACCCTTTAATACAGTTCCTCATGTTGTGGTGACCCCCAATTTCATTGTTACAAATTGAACATAATTAAAGCATAGTGATTAATCACAAAAACAGTATGTAATTATATATGTGTTTTCCAATGGTCTTAGGCGACCCCTGTGAAAGGGTCGTTTGACGCCCAAAGGGGTCGTGACCCACAGGTTGAGAACCGCTGATCTATAATAATAAAAGCATAATATCCAAATCAACCATATGGCCGAACAGCGGGATGACTATCTGGACAACCTTCTGGATGAAGCCAGGGCTGCCTCGAGGGCTGAGGCAGCCATGGCTGCGAAGGCCTACTCTTGCATGAATTTTGTGCATCAGGCCTCTAGTCTATATATATAAAAGCCTAAGTGACCAAACGACCAGTGGACTGGTCACTATGATGTGCACTGACCACCAGGGGGCAAATGCTCAATGCAGGAGCTGCCCCCTGGTGGTCAGAGCGCTCCCACAGTAGAGTGCCATTCAGCTGACTGACGGGTGCCAGACGCAGGGCTCACGGCTGGCTGGCCGCTGCAGCCCTGAGACAGCAGTAAAGCAGCAGCAGGCGCAGCGGGGTCAAGATGAGCAGGAGCGGCAGGCAGGAGAAGCAGGCAGCGTTGGACTGCCAGTTTCGGCCCAATCCCCACAGGCTATGCCGAGGTACCCCGCTGGTGCACAAATCCATGCATTGGGCCTCTAGTTTAATCATAACTTAATCTATTTTATAGAGAACAGGCAGTGTCAACCGGAGAGTGACAATTCTGATGGATTGCTTCAGTCTTAAATAAGGGAGAGGAAAGTCCTTTTCTACTTAGTTTTCCACAGCTTTCCAGATAAACAACTTTTGAGCCAGAGGACATGTGCAAATGGGAAACTATGTCAAGGGTCTTGGGCTCAAAGGCTACAGGGGTGGGGCAGATCATATTAGTGAGGAGTGCTGGCAATGAAATTGTGGGTGCAAACAATGGAGCATGAGTTTTGTTCTAACAGAGAATGGCCTATGTAAGGGGCAGCCATTGGGATCCTCAGCTTCAGCTCATGGATTCTTTGTAGGAATGTAGGCCTAGAGTTGGCCCATCTCCTGGTTAATCAAGAAAAAGAAATGACCTGGATTTTCAGGTGAAATCACCCCATTTGAAGTACTTAAATTTTACAATGTACACGGTGTGGATCACGCAAAACACATATTCAGACTATGTCCTCTTATTAATACATAGTAGGTCCTCAATTTGTATTTGTCCATTCCACTATCTGAAGAGAAATTCCACTATGAGAAAGGGCCTTGGTACCTCAGAAGATGCCCACCTGCTGTGAAGATCTGCTTTAAGCTGCTATTGGTTGAAGACCGAATTCCCAAAGTGAAGACTTAGAGGAATTTAGGGACAGGGTCTGGGAAAGAGGGGATCACTGGCAGAAAGCAGAGCCATGATCTTGGGCTAGTCCATCATTGTAGTTAGAACAGCTGTGATGACCTTCTGAGATACAAACTGAACTGAAACCCTCCTGATTGCAGGAACTAGAAGTAACCAATGAAAGAATGTTTAGAAAGTTAAATAAAAACCTAATAAATACCTGGGTAGTAACTGCCATGAACAAGGCCCTGTTACTTTAATATATCAAATCATTGCATTCTCTAACAACCATACGAGGCAGATCCTAGTATCACTCTACGTTATAGATGAAGAAACTGAGATACGGAGAGGTTTACTGATTGTCCAAAGTCACACAACTGGTAAATGGCAGAGTCAGGATTTGAACTCAGGTGTCTTGGCTCCAGAATCCAGGCTCTCACCATTTCTTTCTACTGCATTTTAGTGAGCAGAATTTTATGGTTTTGAGGACTATGTGGGACCTGCAAAATTGGTTTATATATTAGCTTAAAAATTAGTTGTCAAAGAACAGAGTATAGAAAAAGAATAGAAGAAAAACATGAAGATTTTAAAAGTTATACTAGATTGGTAAGCTTATGGACAATTTCTTCTTCTATTTATCTCATTGCTGATCATTCAGTTTTTTTTTTACTTACATGATGTTTTAATAATGACTAGACCATTTATAGGTTTGCATACCTCCCCTCCCTGCTTTATCTCTTTTTCTGAATGTAGCTTCCAGCTTGTGTCCAAAATTGCACATAACAGTCTTATTTTTGCAGGGTGGGTGTGTTTCATTCAAGGGACCTAGCCCTGAAGCACTCCTGAGCTCTAATTATTCACAACTCACCTAATTAAATATTTGACCCAGCAAATGAGGAGACATATTTCTGTTCACCAGCTAATACGGCACCCTGATGTGGCAACAGCATAAATCCACTTACGATTAACCCACCAGCTTTGAAACTATACAATTATTAAGTCTTTGTTTCCATTTTGCACATAATTTTGAATGAATCACTACTTTACATTCACTCCAATCTTGCATGAATGAGACTCTAGTCCTAATTGCTTACTCCAAGTTGATGGATTTTCAGGCCACCAGAGAGAGAATGATCTCAAAAGGCATCGCTTAAAACCAACCCCAGCATTTCCCCTATCAGGCATCCGACTCAGCAGTTTGCTGAACACTTACTTTGAGTCAGGTACTTTCAACACCAGTGAACTAGGACTCTCTCTGTTCTTAAGGAACTCACATTTCAGTGCCCTCTTAATGTAGTCAACACATACCTTTTATTGACCCCCTTCTATGCTAAGCCTTGTGCTCAGGAAGAAGTGAATAGTTCATGCCTGAAATGTTTATATCTCAAACCCTGCCTGGGTGCCAACCTCTGCCACGTCCCAACTGAATGACTTAATTCTCCGGTGTCTCAGTTTCCTCCCAGTTCGGAACATTCCATGAGTTAATATGTGTGAGGCTGGCTGAAAGCTGGGAGCATTCAGTTGGTATGATTAGGCATGATTATTTTCAGAGGCTACTACATATTGAGTAACTCTGATGAAACACTTTGCCTTTTCACAGAGGCGCCAGCCTTGTTTTGGATTTCTGGAATGCTCAAGGGTTATCCTATCGGGCAGGGAGTGGCTCCCCAGCCACATACTTTGCCAAGGCCCTCTGACCCTGCACAAACTCACAGCCTTGCGACACCAGGGCCAGCACAGCCTTATCTCTAACACTGTAAATGAGAAATCATGTCTGGGTTAGAGCCACTGTACTGATAACAGCCACACGTGACATGTTGGACCTTGTGCAAAAATACCCTTTGTCTTGTTGACTTTTAAGCTCAGCCCAGGAGAGAGATACTATTATAACCCCACTTCCCAGATAAGGATGTGGAGGTTCCAAAGGGCTATATATATAACATTTCCCAAGGCTGGGACATGGAAGAGGTAGAATCAAGGAGTCTGAATCTTAATCCGGATGTTTAGCTAACTTTTGGTTGAGGCAAAATCCCCATCAACCAATATTGTGCATGTAAAGGCCTGAAAATCAGGAAGGATGGCATAGTTTTGTTAAAAAAAAAAAAAAGACCTATACGGTAATTACTTGAAACAGGCACTGTTAAGCACATCACAAATATTAACTGATGTAGGTACCATTATTAAGCCCATTTTACAGATGAGGAAGTTAGTCACGGAAAGGTAAAATAACCTGACCGAGGTTGTACAGGTAGGGATGGGAGGGGCTAAGCTCACACTCAGGCCTCTATGCTATCCTTCCTCATTAGTAAGTACAAGCAAATGGAGCAGATGGCCTCCTGTCAACTTTGGCTTTATTAATTCACTTTCAAATAAAAAACAAAACCAGATTTAGTAAAGAGAGGCTTTGTTCCCTCCTAAGTTCTTTTGCCACCAGCTACTCCTGGTCATCCTCCCATCAGCTTTTCTCCTACCCCAAATTCTCCCTCATTTCCTTTTTTATATACAGAAAAAAGTTGTCTCTTTCGGCTTCTCTGCCCATTTCCCACTTAGATAAAGAAAATTCCTCAAGACCCACTGTGTCCAGAGAATATGGACCATTGCAAATAGCATGTGGTGTGTTTCCTTATTAAATACTTTCTCCGGAGCCACTTTGTCTTGCTTTGACCCCTTGCAGGTGGCGATTCTGGGATTGGCCATGCTTTGTGCAAGTATCTGGACCAGCTGGGCTTCACGGTGTTTGCTGGAGTTCTGGATGAAAATGGGTCAGGGGCAGAGGAACTGCGAAGAACCTGCTCCACGCGCTTCTCTGTGCTCCAGCTGGATGTCACCGACTCGCAGCAGATAAAAGACGCCTACAGCAAAGTGGTGCAGAAGGTGCAGAACAGAGGTACTGCCTTCAGCCACCCATGCCCTGCATTGCCCTCCACCTCCTGGCAAATGCCCAACACGGGTTCCAGCCTCTAATTACTGCTGCCCTCTAGTCCATTCTGGCTGCTGACCGCATCTGAAGACACCACTACAGAGCACTGCCACATGCGGGGGCCTCTCATAGACATGCGGACATTAGGAATGATTCAGGCATGGTCTGTCTTCACAGTGCTTACAGAATTCTTTATCCTGGTTCCTCCAACATCTGCTCAGTCACTCTCCCATCAATCACCACCTCCCACCCCTTCCTCATTTCTCTCCTTACACCAATATTAACATGTATTAGATTTTTTAAAAGCTTCGTAATCACGGTCCTTCCTTAGCCACTGCCCTTTCTTGATCCCTTCGTTCATGGCCAAACTCTTTGGAACTCTGCTGCCCTGGTCTGGCCAAGCTAGTCAGCATTATCCTGAACTCCAAGCTCTTAACTACTCTGCAGTGTTTAAATGTGGCGATCACCCTCCTCTGCCTTGGCTTTGGTGTCACCAGACTCCTACTGCCCTCGTAGTTAGCTGATCATACTTTCTGCTTCTATCTGAGCCTTTTCTTCTACCCCTTAACCCTGTCCATAAATGTGAATGTTACTGAGGATCTATCCCAAACTTCCCACTCCACATTTTTGGGGCTAGACCAGCCGTGGGCAAACTACGGCCTGCGGGCCGGATTCGGCCCATTTGAAATGAATAAAACTAAAAAAAAAAAAGACCGTACCCTTTTATGTAATGATGTTTACTTTGAATTTATATTAGTTCACACAAACACTCCATCCATGCTTTTGTTCCGGCCCTCCGGTCCAGTTTAAGAACCCATTGTGGCCCTCGAGTCAAAAAGTTTGCCCACCCCTGGGCTAGACTGTTGTTTCCCTACACCAGGACTTTGCACCGGGGAGTGTTTGAAAATATCCAAGTTTGGTCCCAGGATGGGCTACATACGATGGGGGGCCCAGTGCAAAATGAAAATTATGTGAGGCCTTTTTAGTTTAAAAAACGATTAAGACTTTAAGATGGTCCCAGCAGGGAATTCAACCAAGCGTGAGGTCCTTCTGAGGCACCGGTCTAACACTCGGGATATCCACCCAGCCTGGGAACCCCTACCCCAACCAACCACATCAGTATCTACCCACAATAACTCAGCTAATCCTTCAGCCATGAGGCTGGCAATGTTGCTATCCTTTTACGGGGAATGTCAGCTATAAAGAAGATCCTATGTGGGGTCCTAGGTATCAGTATATCTTAAAGCTCCCCAGGTGATGCTAATATTCTGCCTGAGTTGAGAAACACTGAGATTTAAGCAACTGTGATTTAAGTAACTTCCAAATCTGTATTGCCAACCTAGCCCTCTTTTCAATGTCCAAAACTACATGTATATAAAATTACCTATCAGACACCCCAACTTGATTTGTCAAAATCTGACCTCTGCTGCCAGTCTGCAAATCAATTTACCCTCTGCACCACTTGGCTCAGGTGTTAGCATTCATGCCAGCAACCTGGGGGGGTGTCTCTTAAACCTGTGGCTACCTGTGATTCCTGCATCCTATTGGTCTGGAGCCCTGTCAGTTATACCTCCTAGATCAGTGATGGCGAACCTTTTGAGCTCGGCGTGTCAGCATTTTGAAAAACCCTAACTTAACTCTGGTGCCATGTCACATATAGAAATTTTTTGATATTTGCAACCATAGTAAAACAAAGATTTATATTTTTGATATTTATTTTACATATTTAAATGCCATTTAACAAAGAAAAATCAACCAAAAAAATGAGTTCGTGTGTCACCTCTGACACGCTTGTCATAGGTTCGCCATCACTGTCCTAGATCTTTATCATCCCAGACCTTCCTACCATCTCTAGGCAGCTATGGCTTAGCGAAGGCCCTCATCTCCCACCTGGGCTCCCACAATGACCCCCTTTACCTTTCCCATTACTTTCCAAATGGACGGTAATCTTTATAATGTGCACATCTTACAATGTCATCTATTCCCTAAAAACCCCTTGACATACAAAGTTTTCATGTCTTGGGTTCCTCTCATGAGCCAGCTCTGTGGTAGGTGTTTTGCTATGTCTCATTACATAGTTCAGTGGTTCTCCAAATAAAATCTAAATACCTTAACAAGTATTTGAAGGCCTTTCAGGATAGTGGCCCCTGCCAAACTCTTAATTCTGAATCGTTTCCAGACTAGAATGTGCTAGTTTGTATCTTTGCATATTCTGCTTCCTCTTGCCAAAATTCTCTGCTGGCCTCCACTTCCTTTGTCTAAGGCTCTTGCCTTTATCCAAGTGCAGACTCTACTTCCACAGAAGACCTGGCTCAAATATAGTATCTCTTGCATGACCTTTCTGGTAATCCAGGCTACATCATTCACTTCCTCTTCTGGACACTCACTCATTATACTTTGCAGACATTCATATCACTGCATTATTTTAAGTATCTGTCCATCTACCACTCCTCACCACTAGGTTCCTTGAGAGCCAGAACCATGTTTTCATTAGGATTCTTTGAGATGCAAGTGACACAACCCAATTCAAAGTTGCTGAAGCAGCCCTGACCGGTTTGGCTCAGTGGGTAGAGCATCAGCCTGCAGACTGAAGGGTCCCAGGTTTGATTCCAGTCAAGGGCACATGCCTGGGTTGTGGGCTCAATCCCCAGTAGGAGGCGTGCAGGAGGCAGCCAATCAATGATTCTCATCTGTTTCTATCTCTCTCCCTCTTCCTTCCTCTCTGAAATCAATAAAAATATTTTTAAAAATTGCTGAAGCATAAAAGGAATGTATTTGCTCATGTGATTGAGAAGACCAGTTGGCTTCAGGCATGTCTGGATCCAGGAACTTAAGCAATGTCATCAGGATCCAGTCTCTTAGCTTTGCTTTCTTCTGTATTGGTTTTAATATAGGGCTTTCTATGGAAGCCTCAAACACTTCCTGCTTATATTCTCTTCACAGCACAAAGAGAGTAATGTTATGTCTCATTTGATATTTGAAGTAATCTATAATAATAAAAGTATAACATGCTAATTAGACCGGACCGCTGAACAACCTTCTGGACGACCTTCTGGGCTAAGCCAGGGCTGTGCGGGCCGAGCCCCTTGCACGAATTTCATGCATCAGGCCTCTGGTAGTTATTACAAAGACAGCACTTAGAAGAGTCCCTGACATGAGGAAAGCATTCAGTTAGGGGTCTTAGTTTCTATTCATTCACTATTAAGGATAGTCCCAGTCATATAGTAAATATTCAATAAATATCTAAGAAATGAGAGGATGAGAGAAAAATAGATTGTTGGTTATCAGGAATCCATTTTCAGCAAGCTTAGCAATGTGCTATCATTTTATAGAAAGGTACCTTTTCCTGCCCTGGTCTTTTGCTATCTTACCAGGTTGAGTTTGTTCCTCTCATGAGTTTGATTTCATGATGTCTTATTCAAGGAGATATTCAATACAGAGGCCTCTAGTGAGGCCAGAGGAGCAGTACTGACCACATTGAACAATAAAGTAGGGAGAAATACCATGCCAGTGTCCAGGGATGAAGGGGTGTGGTGAGTGCGTTTTACCAGGTATGAGCCCCTGGTGTTTGGGAGCCAGCATTCTAGAGGGCAATCCTCTTCTGAGACAGAACTACCAATACACCATTGCCTGCTCTCCTCGAGGTCTCTCTCAACTTCAGCCTCTCAAATCAAAGAGAACGAGGAGCAGTGAAACAGGAGAGTTTAAAATCAGAAAGAAGGATGTTTGCTAAAGAACCCTTTGGACCCTATAGATAAACCAGGAAACTGCTGCTGCTCCTGGACGAGGGCCAGCAGCTGTGCTGTGTTCCTACACAACATATTATTAACTTAGTGTTAGCATATGGTTAATTATTAATGAATATTAGTTATTTTAAAGCCCTATAGGTATAAAGGGCATAATGGCCAGCTTAGAATTCTATGACAGGAGTTGTCAAACTATGGCTCTACCTGTTTTTTTGTTGTTGTTGTTTTGTTTAGCATTTTATTTAGAAATAATTGTAGATTCACAGGAAGTTGCAAAAAAAATGTGCAGGGAGATACTAAACACTGTCTGCCAAGCCTCTCTCAGTAGCAACATCTTGCATAACTATAGTACAATAGCAAAATTAGGAAGTTGGCATTAATATAATCCATAGAGTGTATTCAGATTCCATACATGCAAGTGTGTGTGTGTGTGTGTGTGTGTGTGTAGTTCTGCAATATCATAATGTGTAGGCTTGTGCTAAAATCACCACAATCAAGATACAGAACTGTTTCATCAATACCAGGCTCTCTCATGCTAAACCCTTTTAGAGCCATAGTCTCATCCTTAATCTCTGACAATAACCCATCTGTTTTCTATCTCTTTAACTTTGTCATTTAAAGTCTATTATGTAGCTCTGCCACCTGTTTTTGTATAGTCTGTGAGCTAAGGATTTTTTTAACATTTATAAATAGTTAAAAGAAATCGGAAGAATTTTTTCAACACATAAATTATATGGAATTCAAATGTCAATGTCTATACATCAAGTTTTATTGGCACTCAGCCATGCCCACTCATTTACGTATAATCTGGTTTTTCTCACTTGATCATGGCAGAGTTGAGACAGTAGGACCTGTAACACTAAAATATTTACTATCTAGCCTTTTATATAAAAAGTTTGCCGAACCCTGTTCAAGGGCATTCTCAAGCTGAGCCTGCATGTTGACTGGTTAAAGGTGTGCCACAAGCTGAACGAATTAAAACCCTCACTGAGTGAGAGGATGCTAGTGGAGGCATTCTCATCACCCCTCACCATCCTAATAGCTGTTGAGCTCTTACTACATGCCAGGCACCTTCTCTCTGGATTTTCCTAACATGATGATGTGTGAAATGTCACCAACTCAAGTGTGCAGACATGTAACTTTATTTTCTATAACTCAACTCATTTCTATTTTGAGCCATCTTTCTGACATGTGGCAAAAAATGTTTCTGTCATTTTCAACTTCATCTCATTTCCCTGGGGTAGTAGCACCTACATTCCTGGGGATGGGGCATTTCATCTTGGATTGTCAATTGTTCATGTTGGCCCCCGTGGAGATGTCCAATGCTCCATCCAGTCCTCATGTACCAACTTCCTAGATGCTAGGGTTGGTGCCTCCTGCCATTTCTGCACTCTGCCAGCGTTGAGGCTCATTCGTCTCCTGTACATAACGCAGGTTCTCTCACTTGAGCATGCTGCAGGATCTCCTGGAAGGCAGGTTGTACCAGATTCAACAATTTCTGATCGGCAGTTTCTGATCCAGCAGGTCTGAGGTGGGGTTCCAGAATGGCATTTCTACAAATGCCCAGTTGATAAGATGCTGCTGATGCTGGACCACACCTTGAGAACCACTGTTCTAAAGCATGCTAAGGCTTAGGGAACTCAGAGATTCTGTTTCAGGCCCATCAAGCTAAACATACGTTAGGTCCTGCCACCTCTTTTTCTCTCAGATAAAGAGGACCCCGGTCACTCACCTCTGCTTCAGATCCCTCATCCCTCAAAACATCTGGAGTTTTTCAGTTACCTCTCTCCTATTATTTATGGCAATGGTTCCCAAGCTTGTGTACTGGAATCACCTGGGAAAAATTTTAAACTATTTCAAAGGTCCCCTCTCTCCCTCATCCAAGAGTCCTGTTCTAGTTGGTTGGGATGTGGCCTGGGCACTGGGGCTTTAAAAAGCCTCCCAGGTGAGCCTAATGTGCAGTGAAGGTTGAAAACCACTAGTTGTGGACGTGGTCCAGGACAGCATCAGCGTTGCCTGGGAACTTGTTGGAAATGCAGATTCTCAGGTCTCCAGACATCCCAAATCAGATTCTCTTGAGGGGGGGCCAGCAATATATTTGAATAAGCCCTTCTAGTGATTCTTTTTCTTTTCTTCTTGTTTCCGTGTGTGTGTGTGTGTGTGTGTGTGTGTGTGTGTGTTGTTAATCCTCACTGGAGGATATTTTCTCCATTGATTTTCAGAGAGAGTGGAAGGGAGGGGTGCTGGGGTCCAGCCCCAGCAGGTCCAGGGGATCCCAAAGGTGTGGATGGAGTCGGTGAAGAAGGAAGGACACGGAGACAGCGTTCAGTTGATCAACAGCCTAGCCAGGTTCTAGCCAGGTTCTCCAGCCAGGTTCTTCTTTATTCTCCTGTTACATCTGTATTTATACCAGTTGATTTTAATCCTATCCATTCTATTCCAAAGGTTAGGCCGTTTGTTATCTCCATTCCAAGGTCACTACTCTATTGTTCTGTTAAGCTACAAGGAAGTAACTGAAGGAGATTATCCTAAGTAAAGATTATGTAGCTTAAGCGTGATTGTTTGTAAAGTGATTAATTACCCACCTGGCACTTAGTTAAGGGGTTTTATTCCCTCCCTTAGTCCTGTTAATCCCTAACTCCAGGGAAAAATCCCTACCTGGGGAAACAACCTTTCTCAGAGAGGTGACCTTGGTTAAAACACATAGCGCTAAGAAGGGGAGCAAACATATTAAGAACAGTATGCCATATACACCAGGTCCCTTGAAACATATGCTGTGCAGATGTTTCTTCCCTGCAGCGACTATGTCAAGCAGCAAGGATGGACTGACTTCCGGCAGAGGGGGAGAGATAGAGAAAGAATCAATGTAAGAGACACATTGATTGGTTGCCTCCCATACTAGCCCTGGGTTGGGGCCAGGGATCGAGCCTGCAACTGAGGTACATGCCCTTGACCGGAATTGAACCTGAGACCCTTCAGTTTGAGGGCTGTTGCTCTATCCTCCAGTGATCAGGAAACTGCAGCTCGGCAAACCGTGGCTCGAGAGCCACATGCAACTCTTTGGCCCCTTCAGTGTGGCTCTTCCACAAAATACCGGCTCTTCCACAAAATACCGACTTCTGCGCATGGGCCACGAAGTTTCAATCGCACTGTACATGCGCGCCCACACGTGGCATTTTGTGGAAGAGCCACACTGAAGGGGCCAAAGAGCCGCATGTGGCTCGTAAGCCTCGGTTTGCCAACCACGGCACTAAGCCAAACCGGCTAGGGCCTTCTGGTGATTCTTATCAAGGGAATCAGGCTGGTTGGGGAAAATAGGGCTCAGGGTCTTTGCAGTCTTCTTAGCTCTTGGCACTTGTTCTCTAGTTTCCCTGTTTCCTGGGACGAGGAGATCTTCTTGTCTAAGGAAAAGGGCAGACAGGCTCTTATGCCATCCTGCATTGTCCTCAAGATACCATACTGTCTCTACACATTCCTTGGAGAGAGAAGCATGAGGTAGACGCTTATCGAGCTGCATGGATGTAGGAAAGTGCTCTGAAGCAAAAGAAAATGCCTCCAAAAATATTGCTCGGTATTTCACAAATTTACTCCCCACATAACCCCTCAGGGCAGGTGGTTGTAGGTATTGAAAGAGACTGAGTTTGGAGAGTGTCAGTGATCTGTCCTTAATCTCAAAGAGGCCCTTTTGACTCTAGAACTTAAAGTGTTAAAAATTGTCCTGCTCTCTAGTCTGGCCCAACCTCAATGCTGTTCCTTTCTGTTCTCAGGACTGTGGGCTGTGGTCAACAATGCTGGGATCCTTGGCTTACCCGCTGATGGGGAGCTCATTCCTATGATCCACTACAAACGATGCATGGACGTGAACTTCTTCGGGGCTGTGGAAGTCACGAAGGCATTTTTGCCTCTTCTTAGGAAATCCAAGGGGAGGCTGGTGAACATCAGCAGCATGGCAGGTGAGTTGGCCTTTCCCCACAAGGTTGTGCAGTGCAAGACGCGGCTCGCTGCATTCTTTGTGGGCTAACAAGAAAGCAGGACATGCTCATGCAGGGCTGGGTCATGATCAGTCAAACTGTATGTTTACTGTTGACCTTAAAACAATGAAACCTTTATCTCCTTTAAAACCTTTTTATGTACAAGCTCTAACGTACCTTCTAACTCATCTATTCATTACTAGGAATTTAAGGTTGTTGCATATTTTCACATTGGCACAAGCCAATGCACAAGCTTCCTAGGTCTGAACAGAAAATTCTTCATACAGTTAATGTCAGCATTACAGGTAACCTACTTTCAATCCTCCCTGAACTCAGCATCCTCTTTTGTTCCCTGTAAGATGAGTAGGCAAATGTCCTCATTCTGTTGGTACTTCAGAGTACCATTCTCAGTTGGCTGCCTACTAGTGTTTTCCATAAGATCATTCTCTTCATTTTGAAATCTCCCATACAATTGGGTCAGAGTGAGACATTTGATGACTCATTTCTCTCCATGTCCAAGAACAGATAGTCCACAACTTGAATCAACTTTAATAATCTCACTTTCATAAACAATGCCCTTTGTGTGAGATCACATAAGTGTGATAAAAGGTGTTATCTAGGAGTGTTTGGAAGGCCTGGGGCAGAGTGAGCCCCAGTATGGAAGCCCATGATGGATATTAAGGTCAGTCCCCACAGTTGTTTTATTTTTATTTTTATTTTTGGAGGATGGGGTGGGGATAGAAGGCATGGAGAAAGCACAGATGCACCATCAACCAAAGTGTATTACTTTACTACTGTTGCTATGACAGATAACCACAAATTTAATGGCTAACTAATACAAATTTCTCTTACAGTTCTGAAGGTGAGAGGTCTCACTGGGCTAGAATCAAGGTGTCAGCAGGGCTGCATTCCTTCTGGAGTCTCTAAGGGAGAATCAATTACATTGACTTTTCTAGCTTCTAGAAGCCTCCTGCATTCCTTGGCTCATGGCCCCTTCCTCCATCTTCCAGTTACTCCTTGACTCTGACACTCCCGCCTCAGTCTTATAAGAATTGGGGCAGGGAAGAAATGTTGCTTTTTTAAATTCTTTTCTGAAAAGTCAATCACATTATGAATATATCCTTCCCTCCCACATTTCCCATTCCTACAGGAAGGACCTTGAAACAGAAAGAGAGAGATGTCATGTAACTATACAGTTAGAATCAGTTTCAAAAGGGAGAGGAAGCCAGCTAAGCAAAGTGGAGAGAAACTGTCCAGGTTGTGAACCTATCTTTACCACTGACACCTGAGTGACCTAGGACAAAGTCCTGAACGCCTGAGCTGCAGCTTCCTCATTTTACCATGGGGCTAATAATTGCTTCTTCTTAGGGTTATGGTGAGATGAGATGAAATGACGGGTGTTTAAGCATCAGCCATACCTGGCATGTAGTGAGTTAGAGACCCAAAAGCCATCCACCATGACAATGGGGAAGAGGCCGGCTATATGTGCATCTGTGGCTTTTTATCCTGCCAGCTGCTGCATCACCACCCCTAACAGTGACAATGAGTTGCTGTTCGTCCTGCTGTTCCCTGTCACACATTAGCCCTAACAACTTACTACTTTTAGACTTGACCATGCCTTCTCTGGTAGAATTTTATCTCTTATAATCATGTGTACCATCCTTACCATATAAATAAATAGCTCTTTGACCCAAATCATGGCAAAGCAGTTAGCTAAATATTTAACCAAGGAAGAAAGGAATTGGGAGGTAATTGTTAGTCTGATTGTACAAAGGGCACTTGAAAAATCTTTATGTTTGAGAGGTCTAAAAGCTTTTTCTGGCCCCAGCCAGTTTGGCTTGGTGGATAGAGTGTCAGCCTGTGGACTGAAGGGTCCAGGGTTTGATTCTGATCAAGGGCATGTACCTCAATTGCAGACTCCTCCCCGGCGGGGGCCATAATCAGGGCACATGCAGGAGGCAACCAATCAATGAGTTTCTCTCACATCGATGTTTCTCTCTGTCTTTCCCTCTCTCTTACACTGTCTCTTAAATCAATGGGAAAATATCATCGGGTAAGGATTTAAAAAGAAAAATAATAGCCGAAACCGGTTTGGCTCAGTGGATAGAGCGTCGGCTTGCGGACTAAAGGGTCCCGGGTTCGATTCCGGTCAAGGGCATGTACCTGGGTTGCGGGCACATCCCCAGTAGGAGATGTGCAGGAGGCAGCTGATCGATGTTTCTCTCTCATCGATGTTTCTAACTCTCTATCTCTCTCCCTTCCTCTCTGTAAAAAATCAATAAAATATAAAATAAATAAAAAAAATAAATAAATAAATAAAAAATAAAAAGAAAAATAATAAATAAATAAATAAATAAATAAATAAATAAATAAAATAAAAGCTTTTTCTGGCCTGTTTGCTTCTTAAGAAATTGCAGAGTAAAACTTGTGTATGTACATGCAGTTGTAAGCTGGACTTGAACAAGAATGTCTGAAAACAAGCCTTATAAAACAACTCGGGCCTCAGGGCTTTTGAGCCAGTTGTGGTTTGAATCCTGCTCCTCTATTATTAGCTGGATGATCTAGGGTAGGTCACCTCATTTGTTTATGTATCCATTTTATTACCTATTAATGAGTGTGACCCAGCACCTGAGTTTAGGAGTCTAGGGCAGTGTTTCACAACCTCAGCATTACTGATTTTGGGAGAGGCTAATTTTCCCCAGGCGAAGGCTATATGATGCATTGTAGGATGTGGTAACCCACTAGATCAGCGGTTCTCAACCTGTGGGTCACGACCCCTTTGGGGGTCTAACAACACTTTTACAGGGGTCGCCTAAGACTATCGGAAAACACATATATAATTACATATTGTTTTTGTGATTAATCACTATGCTTTAATTATGTTCAATTTGTAACAATGAAATTGGGGGTCACCACAACATGAGGAACTGTATTAAAGGGTTGTGGCATTAAGAAGGTTGAGAACCACTGCACTAGATGTAAGTAGCACCCACCCTCAGCACTGACAAATCTTCAGAGATTGCCACATGCCCACTGGTAGGAGGGGGTCACGAAAAATCACCCCCAGTTGAGAACCTCTGATCTTGGCTGTAGATATAAATGCATTATGGATTCTGAGTGCTTACTTAGCACATTTACTGGTTAAAATGTATGAAAATTACACCAAAATAAATAGCCTTAGAGATTGTTACACGTCTATATATTATAGGTATCTGGCAGAGTTCAAGGTTCCAGCTTTGAGCCTGGTCTTACTTAGTGCAGAGAAGTTGATTGTGGGGTCATTCGTGGATTTTTTCTTGCTGAGCTGGCTACTTTAAGGAAATCAGTGATCTGGCAAATCATTCAGCCAGTCCCTCAGCTGCTTGGTGATGTGAGAGGAAGCCAAAGCTGAGGGTTGCTTTGCTGAAACTCTCATACAAAAGCCAGGGCTAGTGTAGGGCAAGAGGAAGAGAGAACAAAATTGAGTAAACTACCTCTGCACTAAATTGTATTAGACACTTGTGGTACCAAAGTCACTTAATCCCAAAGTTTGCAGGATGCAGGTATTAATTCCTTTTCTATTTTAAGTACACTATAGTCTGGGATTATCCAGCGGGTAAATGCTGGAGTCAGAATTGGAACCCGGTCTGTTTGTTTTACTATAAGTTCTGTGTTCCTCTCACTTTTCCAGACTATCAAACAAGGACATACCAGGTAAACGGGGCAAAAAAATCACAGACCCTAACTTTTAGTGCTTAAAGAATGATTAGGAGGTGTTAGCAATATAGGGTTGCCTGTCTCTTACATCAAAGCTTCTCAAATATGAATGTGTGTAGTGATCACCTGGGGATCTTTGTTAAAATGAAGATTTTGACTGGTAGATCTGAAGAGGGTAGGGCTAAGATTCTACATTTCTATGGAGCGTCCCCCAAAAATGTATACATACACTTTGAATAATTATAAAGGCAGTGCTTATTAAAATAACATTTCATTTTCAAAACTGAGCTATCAGCTGTTCAAGTGTGTATACATTTTTGGGGACACTCTGTATAATAGTTCCTAAGTAAATGCTACTGTCCTTAGGCAGCTTTTGCATTAGAATCACCAGGAGGGCTACTTAAAAACAGGAAATCAAAACTACAATGAGGTTACATTTCACACCCACTAGAATGGCTATAATAAAAAAAACAGAACACTGCCCTGGAGGGATGGCTCAGTTGGTTGGAGCATTGTCCAGTGCATCAAAAGGTTGGAGGTTCAATTCCCGGTCAGGGCCCATATGGAAGGTAATTGATCGATGTTTCTGTTTCTCTCTCTCTCTCTACCTCTCTCTCTCTCTCTTCCCTTCCCTCCCTTTCTAAAAACTAAAAAAATCAATGGAAAAAATATCCTCGAGTGAGGATTAACAACAACAAATTGCACAGAACTATAAACACAGACATAAATGAGCACAGAGATAAATGGTGAAAACTGAATAAGCTCTGTGCATTGTACCAATGTCAGTTACACGGTTTTGATATCATACTATAGTTATGTAAGACACTATCATTAGAGGAAGCTGGGTTAGGGGTAAACAACTATCAGGTACATTTTCTTTGCAACTTCCTGTGAATCTATAATTATTTCCAAACAAAAAGTTAAAAAAATACTCCCTTTCAGACATGCTTAAGGAGGGAGAATTACCTAGCTCCCAGGTAGATCTTTGGATGTACAAAGGTCATAATGTCTCCTAACATTTTGGTAAATAAAACTAAAATTTTGCATTGAAGTTTGGCATGGGAGGCCAAAAAATGAAGACCTGGCTTATTTGAAATTTTAAAAGATAAGATAAGCCTCCTTGGACAAGCTGAGAGTAAGAAGCTAGGGAAATTCCTTGACAAGTGGAATAAGGGAAACTGAGCCAAAATAATTAGACAAGGCCAAACAATTTGAGCAATTTACAGCCAGCTAATCAATCACAAGGTTTTATCTTCTCTAACCAAGGACACTTAGGAGCAAATGGTTTACACTTTCCAGACTGTCCCAAGGCAGACCGGCCACGGTCCCAGTCCCTCTTCAATAATGTTCTTTACAAATAAAACTAACCAGAAAATAACCCTGGTTCCTTTATACACTTGTCTCGATGAATCAACATATTGAAGGACACATCAGAAAAGCTAATGAATATTCGGTTAAGACCCTCTCCTGAGGGGTGGGTGGAAGTGGAAGAGGGAATAGAGGGAATAAATGGTGATGGGAAAGAAAATAAAGAAGAAAAAAAGACCCTCTAATGAGACCTCTCCTAGGATTCTAGTCACCAAGGAAAAATAAAAAAGCCTCAAGACAAAGGAACCACAGTGTGCTCTTGCTAGAGCATGCCCATGCCTTGTATCTTTGCTTATTTTCTCCTAAACTCTAAGGAACCCCACAAGACTTGCAACCAGGGGAGCAGTTGGCAGTGGCAGCTCAACCCAGGCTTACCTCTGAACCTTTTCTCTGACTTTCTCTCTTGTGTTGTTTCTTCTACCTTAAGCCCTGCCTTTGTTTCGCTGTCTCCAGCTTTAATAAATAAACTTTCAAAAATCACCTGGAGCCCTAACTGGTTTGGCTTAGTGGATAGAGCGTCGGCTTGCGGACTGAAGGGTCCCAGGTTCGATTCTGGTCAAGGGCATGTGCCTTGGTTGCGGGCACGTCCCCAGTGGGGGGTGTGCAGGGGGCAGCTGATCGATGTTTCTCTCTCATCGATGTTTCGAACTCTCTATCCCTCTCCCTTCCTCTCTGTGAAAAATCAATAAAATACATATTTTTTAAAAAATCACCTGGAATGGTATTCTTTCCTGCACAGTCAATAACCCAATCACTACTGGTAGGCCCTAGGCAGACCTGCTCCTGGCCTAGACCCAACTGGTAATGGGGTCTGGTAACAAAGCTAGAGCTTTAGAAACATCTGCCAAGGCTGCAAACAAATTTATTTTTTAATCCTCACCTGAGGACACGCATAGAGAGAGGAATGGAGGAAGGGAGAAAGGGAGGGAGAGAGAGCCAGCTGGGGATTAAACCCAAAACCCAGGTATGTGCCCTGACCAGGAATTGAACTAGCAATCTTCTGGTGTGTGGAATGATGCCCAGCCAACTGAGCCACACCAGCAGGGCCAGATGTGTTTTTTACAAATTTAAAGCAAGACTCTCTGCCAGCAAAAAATATGACCCATTTTACTGAAATACTTGCTTTATTGTGGGGTTCTGGAATGAAACCCACAATATCGCTGAGATATGCCTGTATTTCCCAAAAGGAAATTATATGAGCCAGACCAAAGTTTTAATAATCATGTAAGAAAAATAATGATAAGTAACATTCATTATTCTAGGTTTTTCTACTTCAATGCCTATGCTCTTCCCTACCCCAACCCCACATTTTATTGAGGTATAATTCACATATAACATTGTATTAAAGTGTACAACATAATTATTTGATATATGTATATATTATAAAATGATTACCACAATTAGATTAGCTAGCAACCATCACCTCACACAATTATAAATTTTTTTCTTGTGATGAGAACATTTTAAAGCTTTATTTTCAGCACCCTTTAAGTATACAATACAGTATTAACTATGGTTACCATGCAGTACAGCAGGCCCTTGAATAATGTTGTTCCATTCAACTAGTTTCATTATAATGGTGATAAGATGCTGTAGGGACTTAACTCATGTTCATGTCAATTAGCCTATAGTAAAATTAGTTTCATTATACCTCTTTTCCTTAAAGTTGCAGACCTTTCAATGATGTTAGTAAGGACATACTGTATATTACATCCCCAAATTTTATGTTATAACTGGAAGTTTATACCTCTTGACCACCTTCACCCATTTTGCCCACCTCCCACTACCCACCTCTGGAAACCATCAATTTGTTCTCTGTATCTATGAGTTTGGTTTTTTTAGATTCCACATATGAGTGAGGTCATATAGTATTTGTCTTTCTCTGTCTGACTTATATAACTTAGTATAATGTACTCAAAACCCTCAAGGTTCATTCATGTTGTTGCAAATGACAGGATTTCCTTTGTGTTTAATGACTACATAATATTCCTTTGCATATATTAAACCACATTTTCTTTATCCACTTATCTGTTGATGAATACTTTGGTTGTTTCCATGTCTTGGCTATTGTAAATAATGCTGCAATGAACATGGGGGTGCAGACACTATGCTCTTTTTTTTTTCATTGAGATCATTGTACATTTACTTAAGTTGTAAGGAAGAGTATAAGAGATCTTATGTACCATTTACCCAGGTTCCTCTAATGCAGTGGTTCTCAACCTGTGGGTCGCGACCCCTTTGGTGGTTGAACGACTCTTTCACAGGGGTCGCCTAAGACCATCCTGCATATCAGGTATTTACATTACAATTCATAACAGTAGCAACATTACAGTTATGAAGTAGCAATGAAAATAATTTTATGGTTGGGTCACAGCATGAGGAACTGTATTTAAAGGGCCAGAAGGTTGAGAACCACTGCTCTAAGGGTAAAATTTTGCAAAATTATCTATATAATAAAAGCCTAAGCGACCATTATGGTGGAATGACTAGACAACTGGTCACTATGATGCACACTGACCACCATGGGGCAGACGCTCAATGCAGGAGCTGCCCCCTGGTGGTCAGTGTGCTCAGCCAGAAGCTGGGCTCACAGCTGGCAAGTACAGCGGTAGTAGCGGGAGCCTCTCCCGCCTCCACGGCAGCACTAAGGAGCAGCGAGCAGGTGGGCAGTAAGGAGTGAGGGGTCCCGGACTACGAGAGGGATGTCTGACTGCTGGCTTAGGTCTGCTCCCCATCCCAGACTGCGAGAGGGCGCAGGCCAGATTGAGGAATCACCCCCCACCTCCAGTGCACGAATTTCATGCACTGGGCCTCTAGTAGTGCAATATTATAACCAGCATATCCGCCAATTTTATTCATTTTTTTTCCAGTTTTACTTATACTCATGTGTATATTTGGTTTCATACATTTTACCATCTCATATTTTAAAGTGCATTGTGTGAATTTTTTCAGATTAAGGCTAGATAGTTTAATTCAAAGTATGGATTCATTAAGTGACCGGGAATGGCCAATGTCTTTACTAAGACTGCCATTAAAGAAACCAGGTCACAGTCATTGCAGTCATGCTTTCCCTGTATGAAGAAATGAGCTCAGTGTTTTGTGGGGGCCCAGGAAGGAGCTAAAAGCCTATTTAGAAACAAGAGTTTGTTCTACCAACTACAGACTTAAGGGAATGACTTAAGTATCCCTTAATAAATGATCCTTAATAAATGTTAGATATGGGCATGCGACATATTTTGTAGTCTCAAATGCTCCTGCTAAAAACTAACTTTTGGATAGAGGTAGGATTCAGGCAAGACAGCTCAGGGATAGGAAGATGTTCTTCCATGG
Source organism: Myotis lucifugus (assembly GCF_000147115.1). NCBI lineage: Eukaryota > Metazoa > Chordata > Mammalia > Chiroptera > Vespertilionidae > Myotis > Myotis lucifugus. Next base: position 3,668,052 of record NW_005871083.1, on the reverse strand, counting down.
ATAAAGTATGTCCAACTGAAAGAAATCACTTGCAAAATTCTAAAGCTAAGAGAACAAAGACAAGCACATGTGCAAAACTAGTCTCATGTTTGGTTTGGTGAGAATCACCAAGGCTGGGAAAACTGGTGAAACTGGGAAGCATGGAAAGGTAAGATCCTCCTCCCAACCCTAGCTAGTTGTATAAATGTCCTAAGGATTACAGGCAGAGAAAAATACCCATGAAGTCATCTCTGGCATTTGCTGAAAATGTCTATGGTCTCTTGAAGCAAGGTGGTTGCTTTAAAAAAAATTTAAAATTGAGATATAATTGATATACAATAAACTGCTCATATTTAAAGTACACAATTTGATAAATTCAGACATATGTATATACTCAGGAAACCATCACCACACAATCAAGATAGTGAGCACGTCCATCATCCCCCAAAACTTCCTTCTTCCCCTTTCTACTCCCTCCCCGGTCCCATGGCAGATAATACTTAGTGGATCACAAAATGAAAACATCAGCCTTGATTATTTTTTTCTTCCATTATTTCCATAGGAGGGGTCCCACTGTTCAAGATGGCGGCCTATGGCTCATCCAAGGCAGCTCTGACCATGTTTTCGGCAGTCATGAGACAAGAGCTTTCCAAATGGGAAGTTAAAGTCTCTAACATCCAGCCTGGAGGCTTCAAAACAAGTAGGTATCTGAGCCTAAGAGACTTGCAATGTTCGTCCTGGGAAGGATGCTAAAGGTCCTCTGTTCTGCTCAAACTGAATGCCTCAGAAGTCAACTAAAGAGGGGTTGGGATGGATGGGCCTCTTTTAAGAATAGAGGGGCAAGTGCTAGGTTCTTTTTTCCAATCTATGGTTGCTCCCCTGCATTCTTCCACGAAGGAATTACGTTTTGATGTCATGTATTTTATAAACACCACCTCCTCCCCTCTGACCCACTTGTTTTCTACCCTGGGAGGAGATGGCCATCCTCCCCTCTGTCCTTCCAGAATTTCTGAACTCTGGGCAGATGCAGACCACCCCCGTGGCTCAGTGCTTAGTTCTGAGGCATCAAACATTTAATCTTTAAAAAGCCCGTCTAATAAAAGACCATAAAATGGGGAGGGTTGCTAACTTACTAAAGAACAAACCCAGAGGTTTTAATGTTAATCAGGAGGATCATGACTGAGTGAAAGGCCTCTTTTGGGAGGGAGATGGGAGAGAAAGAGGCCTGGGCCACCCGCGGTGAAAGAGTAGATCAGGGCTGTATGAATGAAGGAAAGATAAGGATTGAAAGGATTTTCCACGCTGGGGACTCCCTGGGTTGAGAGGAGAAATGAATGGGTCAAAGATAATGCCAAATGTGACAGACTGAGAGACTGGTATAGAAGACATGACACCAAGAGAAGAAAGTTGACTGACAGCAAGTGTATGGGGTAAATGATGAAATTTGACTTTGAACCTGACAGGAGGGACGAGGGTTTGGTGACACAGACAAAGGAAACTTCCAACACAGAGAGAAAACCTCCAGTTAAGCTACAGTTTCAAGGATTCCCCCGAAATTGTTATGGCTAACATTTTGGGGGAGCTGTTCTTCTCAGAAAGTAGCCACGTTCTACATATTCTTTCCTGATGTTGTTGATATTATTCATTTTTAAATTGATAAATATATCATACACACAGTTTAACAATTTATTATAAAAACTCTTGTCCTTAACATCCAGATAAAAAAATAAAACATTTCCAGCCCCCAGAAGCCCCTATATGATCCTCTCCGGTCATAGCCTTCTCCCATTCCCAAAACATGCCCACTCTCTTACTTTTTGTAGTTTTGGTTGTTGTTTTTCTTTACAATGATATATCCATACATGCATCCCCAAATAACAAAGTTTGGCTATACTCAATTCCGGAACTTTGAAAGGAATCAGCATGTTTATATTCTATTGTGTCTGGCTTCTTTCACTCAATGTTGTTTCCACAATTCATCTAAGTTGTGTGTAGCTGTGGTTCATTCATTTTCATTGCTATATAGTATCCTGTGAATATGCCACAATTTTTCTATAGTTGATGGGATATTTGGGTCACTTTGGAAAATTATGAAGAATTCTTCCATGAACCTTCTGTCACATGTACTGTGGTGTATGTGTACATGATTTTTTCCTACAACACATACCCAGGAGTGGAATGACCAGATCATAGAGTTTAATTATCTTCATCTTTACTGGATAATACCAAACTGTTTTCTAAAATATTGTTTCAATTTATAGCCTCACCCTTCCCATATAAGTCTTGTATGTCTTAGTCTATGTTGAGTGTAATTGGATTTCACTGGCTTACATTTCAGAGTGAGGCTCCCCTTAGTTCTGAGGGACAGGTTTAATTGACCTAATTCTCCAGGTGAGGACACTGAAGTGAAGTGGGTAATATACACCCAGTATGGGTGTGTGGCACACCACGAAGGTAGGGAATTTGAAACCAGATCCTTAGGTGTAGTGCTGGATTCTTTCTTTCCTACTGGACTGCCCTCAGTTTAAAGCTGATATTTGATGGGCTCTCTGAAGGCAGGAGGCTAGACAATGGAGGGCTGAGGACTCAAGGTGAAGAATAATGCATGAAGGAGGGGACAGGGCAAGAATAAGAATCTTAGGGACACAAGGAGCTTCTGAAGACATTCAAGGAGACACACCAAATTTTTTTTAGTGTCCTGCAATAAAAACAGCTAAAACATATTGCATGCTTAGCCGGTTTTAAGCAGTTGGCATGCACAATTTCACTTAATTCTATGAAGCAAGCATTGTAATGATCACATTTTATAGGGAGAAAACTGAGACTCAGAGAATTTAAGGAATTTCCCAAGCCACAGAGCTGATATGAGGCAATATGAGGCAGAGATGGGTTTTGGATCCAGATAGTTTTAACGATTTCATTGTGTGTAGCCCAAAGTGGCAGGGGATGGGTGAGTGGGTGTCAAAAGTGGCAGATGAAGATTGATAAAGGGCTGGTGGCTTTGACACCAATAAAGAGAGCTTTGGGGAATCAAAATAGAGTACCCACAAGAGTGGTTAGAAAGTCCATGAGGTATTTAAAAAGAAAGTAGAAAGGGAAAGGAATCCCCTACCAGTGGTTCTCAACCTTCTGGCCCTTTAAATACAGTTCCTCATGTTGTGACCCAACCATAAAATTATTTTCGTTGCTACTTCATAACTGTAATGTTGCGACTGTTATGAATTGTAATGTAAATATCTGACATGCAGGATGGTCTTAGGCGACCCCTGTGAAAGGGTCGTTCGACCCTCAAAGGGGTCGCAACCCACAGGTTGAGAACCGCTGCCCTAGCCTGTGAAAGCAGAGACTGGGGGGAGGTAGCTGGAGGAACAATAGTTCACTCAAACATGTTTTTCATGACTCAGAAACCTCCAGAATAATTGTCAGGGTAATCATTTCTTTAAATACTGCGTGTGCCTTCATAAAAAGAAATGAGCAATTGAAACCCCGTTTACATTCCCATGAGTGTAATTGGATTTCACTGGCTTACATTTCAGAGTGAGGCTCCCCACACAGTCCTGATACTGGGGAGTCAACCAAGCTCGAAAACAAAGGCTCATCCCCACAGCAATCCCCGGGCAATCACATACTTTGCAGGAGGGAGCATGAATTGCTGCAATCTTTCTGGAAAAATATCTAGCAGTAGCAATTAAAATTCAAAATACATGTGCCTTTTGACCGGGGACCACACTTTGGGGACTGTAATCTACAGAAGTAAATGCTGAAATACAAAAGGATATAATATGCAAGGCAATTTATGGCAGAGCCGCCTAAAATGGTGAAACCTAGGAAGGACTTTGATTGAGATGTGGAAAATTCTGCTGCTCTGGTTTCAATCTATAGCCATTGATCAGAAGGCAGATTTGTGATTTATTACTAAGCAAAAGCAAGCAAACAAACATGAAAACAAATTCCTTTTTGTTTTTTGTTTATTCCTGGTAAAACAGAATTCACTCAAAGCCTTTTACATATATACTAGAGGCCCGATGCACGAAATTCATGCACAAGGCGCGTGGGGAGGGGGGGGTCCCTCAGCCCAGCCTGCACCCTCTCCAATCCGGGACCCCTACACCTTTTTGTTATCTAACTAACCTCTTCACATTTAAAAAAATTAACTGAAATACCACCTACTCTAGGAAATCCTCTTCGAACAAATCTCTTTACAATGTATTAAGTATTTTCATAGTATACCATTCTTTTTCTTTAGCAGCAACTTAGAGTGGATGCAATCTGCTTCTCATTCTTGCCTCTGAATTCTTTCTTGCCTCTGAATTCGCTCTTGTAATAGCGAAGCTTATCCAATTTACATTTGCCCTTCAAGGGCTTATATTCCGTTCAGTTTCTAGTTGGCTCCCTGCTTTTTTTAAAAGCAATAAATTTGGGCTGTGATAGTAAACCTCACTTGTAATCAAGCCTGTAGGTCTCCATATCTGAATATTTCTATAATACCTATCACTTTAGCATAGCAGAGATGGTGTTCAATTATAGAAAATAACAATAAATGATCATTTGATTTTCTAGTAATATTTTATAGCAAGATGTATTATTCTAGTAATTTAACTATTACAAAACTGGGCATACAGAAATAAATCACATTGAACAATAAAGAATGTCTCAAATATCAAAGCATAGTACACTTAGGGCCTCCCTTGTCCTGTGCCTCAGATATCATAGCACAGTACACAGTTCACATGGAACTCAGCTTCCTTTAAAATAGGAAAGGATGCCATACTCATGAAGCAGCTACTTCCACACATATGTTTTCTAATTTAATTCATAGCACATACTCTGTACTAATTGTTGGAAAATCACCCTAGCAATTGCCTCTGTCCCTCTCTGTATTGTTGCCTTACATTCTGATGTCATTACAGCGCTTTCATCACCCACTCGCTCTAATAAGATTGTGAATTACTTAAGGGCAGAGATCATGACTGGAGCTTGTGTTTCTCTGTCATGGTGCCTAGATAAATACTCAAATGCCATCCAGTCCAAATGACTGTGATGAGAGAGGCCCACTGGATCATTTGCTGGAGACTCTAATTTTATTTTACGGGCCTCACTTGTTTTGCGCCTTTACAGAGGGTGAGTAGGGGCTGAGGAATTTGGGGAAAACCAGACAGAATTCTCCCTCATGCAAGATTTTGCTAAGCTGGCGCCCGGGACCACTGGGTATTTGTCCATTTAAAACCCAGACACTGCCGAAACCGGTCTGGCTCAGTGGATAGAGCGTCGGCCTGCGGACTGAAAGGTCCCGGGTTCGATTCTGGTCAAGGGCATGTACGTTGGTTGCGGGCACACCCCCAGTAGGAGATGTGCAGGAGGCAGCTGGTCGATGTTTCTCTCTCATCGATGTTTCTAACTCTCTATCCCTCTCTCTTCCTCTCTGTAAAAAATCAATAAAATATATTTTTAAAAAAAAACAAAACAAAACAAAAAACCCGGACACACAGCAATAACAAAGGCACGGGTGGGACCTGGGGTGGTGCTCCTGACTCTGGGGAGAGGGAGACTTCCCGGGACTCGGGAAACTACTATCAACCAAAAAATCAGAGAAGCACAGAGGATGATCAAAAACC
>NW_005871083.1:3659483-3662182 GCF_000147115.1 Myotis lucifugus | reverse complement strand
GCACTGCTCCAGGCCGCACCGCGAGCAGAGCCCTGTCTTCCTACGCAGCGGACATGGCGGAGCGCTCCAGGGCTCCGGGGCTGCAGTGCGCACGGTGGGGCTGGGCGAGGCCAGCGCCCTTGCCCGCCCTCTCCTCCCGCCGGCCACCTCAGGCCCGCGGCCTCCCTCCAGGCCGCCCGCCTTCCCCCTTCTCCTCGCTGGCAGGGCGGCCCCTCACTTACCGGCAGCCGGCGAGGGCGCGGCTCCGGCAGGTCCCCGAACAGGTCCATGGCGGAGGCTGGTCAGCCGAGTGGCTTCTTCGCCCGCGGTCTGGGCCGCACCTGGAGCAGAGCCCTTTCTTCCTAAGCAGCGAACATGGCCCAGGGCTCCGGGGATGCAGTGCCCACGCCGGGGCTGGGCTCGAGGCCAGGGCGCTTGCCTGCCCTCTCCTCCCGCCGAACCTCAGGTGCAGCGGCCTCCAGGCCGCCACCAGCCCGCCCGCCTGCCCCTTCTCCTGGCTGGCAGGGCGGCCCCTCACCTACAGGCAGCCAGCCAGCGCTCTGCTCCGGCAGGTCCATGGTGGAGGCTTCGCCCAGGGCCACCGGGCACTTCTTCCCCCAACCCCCAACCGGCTTTGTCAGGAAGGACTTCCGGATGGTCACCCGGAATACATCCGGTCTAATTAGCATACTACCCTTTTATTAGTATAGAAGATGTTTGTATGAACAAGGGGAAATGTAGAAAGATACACAAAAACTATAGGTTGCCTCAGGAGATTAACTTTACAAGCATGTATATAAATCTCCTTACCCAAGGCTATTTTTTCCATTGATCCTTAGGGAGAGAAAGAGAAACATCGCCATGAGAGAGACACATCAATTGGTTGCCTCCCACATGAGCCCTGACAGGGGCCAGGGATCAAACCTGCAAATGAGGTACCTGCCCTTGGCCAGGAATTGAACCTGCAACCCTTAAGTCCACGGGCCAGTGCTCCAACCACTGAGTCAAACTGGCCAGAGCTATATACATATTTTATATGTAATACATACTATAGTGTGTACATTATATATTTTTTCTTTTTTTAAAAAAATCCTCACTTGAGGAAATTTTTTCCATTGATTTCTAGAGAGAGTGGAAGAGAGGATAAAAGAGAGGGAGGAGGGGGAGAGAGAGAGAGAGAGAAACAAATTGATTGGTTGCCTCCCCATTGGGTCCCTGCCAGGGCTGGGGAACCTGCAATAGAGGTAATTGCCCTTGATTGGGAATCGAACCTGAGACCGTTTGGTCTGCAGGCTGATGCTCTAACCACTTAGCTAACCGGCCAGGTCTGTACATTATAGTGTATGTTGTATATAATACTCATGAAAAGGTATGTACTGAACTGTTTGTGACAGCACAATTTCTAAGGGCTTCAAATTGAAAACAGCTCAGATACCCATCACAATATAATGGATATAAGCAATTTATGGCATGTATATACAATGGAAAATTATGCAGCTATGAGAATGACCGCATAGTATCATGGATGAACCTCTCCTTATATAATTGATTCCACTTATATAATGTCCAAAGCCAGGCACTCTATTCTGTTCATTGGGACAGTGGCTCTTGGGAAGAGGGCTGAGAGTGGGGGCTTGAGGGTGGTTTGTCCTTTTCTCTTTTTTATTAATATATTTTTATTTATTTCAGAGAGAGAAAGAGAGAGGGAGAGAGAGATTGAAACATCAATGATGAGAGAGAATCATTGATTGGCTGCCTCCTGCATGCCTCCTACTGGGGATGGAGCCCGAAACCCAGGCATGTGCCCTTGACTGGAATTGGATACGGGACTCTTCAGTCTGCAGGCTGACGCTCTATCCATTGAGCCAAACCAGATAGGGCGGTTTGTCCTTTACTTGATCTGGTTGCTGGTTATACGGGCTATTCAGTTTGTGAAAACCCTGTCATCTCTGCAGTTTTCTGTAAAAAAATTATATAATAAATATTATAAAGTACATATTTGAAAAGGTGTTTGGGAATGCTGGTCCTTCTCAACAGAAGCCAATTCACAAGGGCCCGCTTCCCGTTAGGGGTTGGCCATACCTGTTCTGGCCCTGCAGCATCTGAGCCTCCCTTTCCTCTGGCATCTCAGATATCACAGGCACGAGTGAAATGCAGGAGAAGCTGGAGAAAGACATCCTGGACCACCTCACCCCTGACGTGCAGGAGGAGTACGGCCAGGACTATATCCTTGCGCAAAAGAATGTTTTCAAGGCAGTCTCTACTTACGCCAGCTCTGACGTGTCCCCTGTGCTCCAGGACATCCAGCACGCCATCTCTGCTAAGAGCCCCTTCACCTTTTACACGCCGGGGTCAGGAGCTTACTTGTGGTTATGCTTTGTTTCTTTTAGCCCCACTGGCATATTTGATTATTTTAACAAAAAATTTAATTACCTTAATAATGGTACACCTAGAATACTAAGCATGCCTAACTGGAAGAATAAGGCCATGTAGGCAAATACGTGAAAAATGTTGTCATCTCGGAGTGAAAGAGAAGCCAGTTTCCCATTAAAGTTGTGGTTTCCTATCTTGCATTTCCTGTGAACTCTGTTGGGTGAATGGGACCAATATACTGGTGAGAAGGCTGGAGGGTAGAAATGACCACCATGAAGAGTACTGATTGAGTGTCAACTCTGCACCAGATACATTCCAGATATTCTCTCATCTAGTTCTCATCAGAA
>NW_005871083.1:3625176-3659383 GCF_000147115.1 Myotis lucifugus | reverse complement strand
CCGAGGTAGGTATCTTCACCCCTACGTAATGGGTAAGACAATTAAGGATCAGAAAGGGTTAAGTTCCTAGTTTATTGTCACTCAGCTAGCAAAAGGCAGAGCTAGAATTGAAATCCAGATTGGACTACACTGTCTGCCAGGAGAGAAGGAAGTGAAGAGAGGTGATGATTTTTTTAAAAAGGGGGGGTGGGAGGAGAGAAGGATGAAATGGCAAGGACCATAGTCAAATGGAGTCTTTCTCACTGTGCACTGATATCCCACAGTAACTACTTCATTCAAAATATTAGATTTATTGTATATAATCAACTCATTGTGCTTCTCTCTCTTCTTTTACCAAAAACCCTGGAGAGAATATGATGAGGTCTCCCATCTCAAGCAAAGCCCCAGAGGCCTTTTGGCAGACCCAAGACATGTGAATGGTTGGTGTGGTGTCCATAGTAACCGTCCCTGTCACCTCCATCTGAGCATCCCAGGATGGAAAGCCAGCATTATTACTAGAGAAGCCTGGCTGAAGGGAGCAATGTCAGATACTAAAAGAGGTGTTACCAAATTCACCTGGGGTAGGCAAAGGGGGAAGATCTGGTGAACAGAGAGGGCATAAAAGGAATTAGAACAAATAGCAACTTGTTACGAGGAATGCAAAGGTCCAGACATCTTGCTCACGGCAAACTCACTCTGTGCCATTTCCTTTCTGGAATGTGCAGGTCTTTTTTTTATTTTCCATCCTCGTGAAGATTTTGGAAGAATAAACTGACAGTGCTCTGCGATTTTCTCTAAAAGAAAATAATAAATAATAATATAGTGAAATAAATAGTTAGGAAATTATTAATACATTCTATATATTTATTTTTCAATTTACAGTTTACATACAGTAGTATTCTGTATTAGTTTCAGATGTACAGCATAGTGGTTAGAAAATCATGTATTTTACAAAGTGGTCCCTTGATGTTTCAAGTACCCATCTAGCCCCATACATAGTTGTTACGATATTATGGACTACAATCCCTGTGCTATATTTTACATCCCTGGGACTGTTCTGTACCTACCGATTCGTACTTCTTGATCTCTTCGTCATTTTTACCCAGCCCTCCCAACTCCCTTTCCTTCTGACAACAGTCTGTTCTCTAATACAATACATTTTTAATAGTTGGTTATGTCAACTGCCCAGTGTTTCTCTACTATTGCTTCAGGACAAAACATAAAGAAAAGAAAAAAATCAAGTTAAGCATTGATTTCCAAAATAAGCACTTTACAGAGATAAGAGTTATCAAGGCTAACGCTTCCATTTGCAGAGTTCAGACATACAGAGGACAAAGGGTGTGTGAACAAGCATATATAGTGGTTGTGTGAGGCAGCAATCTCCAGTGTTTACCTATGCCGCCATCTTGGTTTTTCCTCAACAACTACTATTCTATTCATGGGAGACTGCCACCAGTACTCCTCATATCCTCGATGAGAGTGAGACCCTCGATGTTGTGATAAAGGACCAACTAGAAATTAAGCATACACTGACTGAAATAAAGAACATTATACAGACTCCCAACAGCAGACCAGAGGATCGCAAGAATCAAGTTAAAGATTTGAAATACGAAGAAGCAAAAAACACCCAACCAGAAAAGCAAAATGAAAAAAAGAATCCAAAAATAAGAAGATAGTGTAAGGAGCCTCTGGGACAGCTTCAAGCGTACCAACATCCGAATTATAGGGGTGCCAGAAGAAGAGACAGAGCAAGATATTGAAAACCTATTTGAAGAAATAATGACAGAAAACTTCCCCTACCTGGTGAAAGAAATAGACTTACAAGTCCAGGAAGCGCAGAGAACCCCAAACAATAGGAATCCAAAGAGGACCACACCATGACACATCATAATTAAAATGCCAAGAGCAAAAGACAAAGAGAGACTCTTAAAAGCAGCAAGAGAAAGAAAGTCAGTTACCTACAAGGGAGTACCCACATGACTGTCAGCTGATTTCTCAACAGAAACTTTGCAGGCCAGAAGGGAGTGACAAGAAATATTCAAAGTGATGAATGCCAAGAACCTACAACCAAGATTACTTTATCCAGCAAAGCTATCATTCAGAAGTGAAGGTCAGATAAAGAGCTTCACAGATAAGGAAAAGCTAAAGGAGTTCATCACCACCAAACCAGTATTATATGAAATGCTGAAAGGTATCCTTTAAGAAGAGGAAGAAGAAGAAAAAGGTAAAGATACAAATTATGAACAACAAATACACATCTATCAACAAGTGAATCTAAAAATCAAGTGAATAAATAATCTGATGAACAGAATGAACTGGTGATTGCTATAAACTGAGCAGGTAACACCTGGCATTGTAATTTGTATGCAGCAACAGGAAAGTAGGATATGTGACATCTCTGTGTCTTGGTGTCCTGTGACTTCTGCTTCATTGTTACATAAGAGTGAAATGAGTTACTGTGTAGTGGCGGGAATATTCCAAGCCTTACCTCAGACTTCTGGGGGTCAGTCTCTACGAAGACATTATGAGAGAGTGTCAACAAGAGAAACACCCCAAGATTGTAGTTGTATTTCCTCTTTCTTGGAGACACTTGGCCCCAACAACCCAATTTTTCAAGCCTGATCTTGTAGCCTTGCCTTGATTATGTGAATCATATATCCTACATAATAAAGAGTTAATATGCTAATTAGACCAGACGGCAGAATGACCTTCTGGAACGACTTTCTGGAACAACCAGTGGAGGCGGGTGGGGCAGGGCCTGGGCCACGAGGCAGCTGGGGCTGCTAGGGCCAAGCCCCTTGCATGAATTTTGTGCATCGGGCCTCTAAAATATATATATATATATATATTTTTTTTTCAAATAACTCACATTTTGTTCAAAGACAGCCAGAACTCAGTTTCTGTTACTTGCAACCACAACATTCTAATTTATATCATCATCATTACCACAACACACAAACCCACTCCCGAAACACATCCCCACATATTCATGGGTCCTTAGTGTAAATGGCTCCAAGAAGGATGCACCCTCTACAGAGAGGGATGCTGTGCACATTTCCCCTGTGCACCATCCCCGTAACTCTCTCCTCTTCTTTGCTCTGTCTAGGACTCTGCCCCACCTATAGGGACACAGTAGGATGGGGCCCCAGGCAGGTCCTGGATGTCCATCTCTTCTTTTTGGTTTCCACTGAAAAACATCTTCATAATCCCAGATCCTGAAGTGGCCTCCCCCAGAGTGAAGGCTGTGGGCTATCATCCAAGGGATGAGACTAAGATTTGACCTGGACAGATTAAGAGAAATGAAAGAGAAAAAGTCACGTAAGGAAACACTTTTCAGAGAGGCCTATAAAAAGAACTGGGTGGACTCTACTAGTCTCTTCCTGCTATAAGACCAAAGGATTGCTTTCCCCTCCCCCTGCATAGTGTTTTGTTTTGTGTTTGGAATTCTGGCTAATATTGCTCCAAAAATGTCACACTCCTGGTGGCAGAGCAGCAAGGTGGTATAATATGGGCATTTTGGAATTACACAGTGTTATGTACTGAATGTGTCCCCCAAAATTCATATGTTGAAATTTTAACCCTCAGTGTGATGGTATTAGGAGGTGGTGCCTTCAGGAAGTGATTAGGTCATGAGAGTGGAGCCCTTGTGATGAGATTAGAGCCCCTACAAGAAGCAAAAGGAGAGAGAGAATGCTTTTCTCTCTGCCATGTGAGGATACAAGAAGATGGCCACCTGCAAACCAGGAAACAGCCCCTCACCAGACACCAGATCTGCCAGGACCTTGATCTTGGACTTCCAAAACTCAAGCACTGTGAGAAATAAATGTTTACTGTTTAAACCATCCAGTCTAAAGTATTTCGTTATTCTAGCTGGAACTAACTAAGATGTGTAGCCTTAGGTTCAAATCCTGAGTCTGCTGTTCAACAATTGGGTGACCATAAGCAAGATTTTTAACTTCTCTGCATCTTAAGGGTTTTTTTTTCCTTTCTACTCTAAAAACAGGGGCAATGGTCATGCTAATCTCATAAAGTTGTGAGGACAAGATGGGATAGTAATGCAAAGAGTTTAGTAATAATGCCTGGCATTGAACTAGGGACCCATATATGTTGGAATGATCATTGTTTTCTTTTTTTTGTATTTGAGCACATTTTCTGTGGAAACGAGGTCACTTTGGTATGTCCTTTCTAGGTTGAGATCCAATGGTGGGAAGGCCAACATGGCCCTAAATCTTTGCAGCCAGGACTTACAGAACACTCTAACCCAAGTGGGGACTACCACTGCTGATTGCCTAATGCCCCTCCCTCCTATGAGAGCACAGGGAGTCTTTCACGGGCAAACAATAAAGTTTGTACCTCTTACTTTTCCTGATAATGATTTCTATTGCCTTTTATTTAATCTAACAGTAATTTATGGCTTCCTATGTGCTGCCAGAAACTCTGCTGAGCAATTTACTTGGATTAACCAATTCAAGCCTTACAGCAACCTCATGCATAGGTACTATCATCATCTCCATTTTAATTTTTGTTTTATTAAAAATATTTTTAAAATTTATTTTAGGGAGAGAGAGAAAGAGTAACATCAATTTGTTGTTCTACTTGTTTATGCATTCATTGGTTGATTCTTTTATGTGCCCTAACCAAGGGATCAAACCTGCAATCTTGGCGTATCGGGGACAATGCTCTAACCAACTGAGCTGCCTGGCCAGGGCTCATCATCTCCATTTTTATATTAGAAATCAGGCTTAGCAGTTGACTTACCCAATGTTGCATAGCCAGTAGGTAGTAGAACAAAGTTATTTTTTAAATTGGGTTCAAATATACATAACATCAAATTTACTATTTTACCCATTTTTAAGGGTACAAGTCAGTAGCATTAAGTACATTCACAAAGTTGTACAACCGTCACCACTCTCCATTTCCAGAACTTTTCCATCATCCCAAGAATTGAGCTTTTAAAGCTGAGTTTAACTTCTATTTCATGAAAGGAGCAATTGTGCAGTGGTTAAGAGCATGAATTCTTCCAGAGTTCAAATCTCAGTTCTGCCATTGATGAGCTATGAGAGCTGGGGAAGTTACTTATGCCTAGTGCCTCAGCACCTTCATCTGTAAATGGAGAAGATGGTAATTAATGGTGCCTCTTTCCTTGAGTGGTTATCATATTAAATAACTTAAGCTATATTAAGTACTTAGAACTCACCTGGTAAGTAGTAGGCACACAATAAGCATTGGTTATTATTGTTCCATACTGGTAATTATAGGGTGCTGTAGGAATGATGGGACAGGAGCTAGAACAGGGCATTAGGAAGGATGTTGGGATGTGGAGGGTTTGGGACTACATAACGTTTTATTCAAGCTGACTTCTTTGAGTTGGACTTGAAGTGATATATCACTTCTTTACATAATGTTGGTGGGATTTCATTAGATCACTAAAATTTCCTCTGGTGTTGAAAGGCAACATGACCTCTCTCATCACTAGAGAACTGGGTGGCCCCCGCAAGCTACTAATAATACATATGAACATCTCTACTGACAGAGCTGGCTCCCTGGTAGATGAAGAGCCTGGGATGAGCTGCAGAATGTAAGCCTGTGTAGACAACATCCTCAAACCCCTCTCGTCCTCTGGACTCCAGGCCAGGAACCTAAAACACATGACTTTCACTTCACTTACCTCTCCTTTCACATGTCAAGGAATAATTTTCAGAAGATATTGACATCGCATGCAAATACACAATGAGCATGCATCTAAGTTTTCTTTAACTCATTGAGATGGCAAAGCTGGCTTCAGAGAGGATATAGAAACTGATATGGAAAATATAGTGCTCTTATAATAAAAGAATGCTAAAATTAGGTACAAAACTGGTCAAGGTTCTACAAAGCAATGCTCTATATTCTTTGGGTCTATATTCTCTACTGATCAGAATTGATAAAAATCATTTGAACCCTATACATTTTCTCCAAATTAATATCTACTGGGTCTCTAGTTAATATAGAAGTTGTAAGTTGAACAAAGTCCCATTTCCTTAGAGTTAAGTAGTCCTGAGGTAGTCTTTTAGACAGTGCTCTGGATTGATACTAAAAAGACTACAGGCATTTTTTGCCTTATTTCCAAGTTTTAGATGATGTTTTCATAACAAAAACCAAGGTACAAGTTTCTAAGCAATCAGAAATCTTTTTCTATCAAACCTAGAAAAGGCCTCAGATGATTTTTCTGCACTGTGCTCCACATAGCCAATGCCAATTAATGAGAACTGATGCAAGGGTGGAAAGTGATTAGTCATCCAGCCCTCAATGATGACCATGGCTTGGTTTAGAAGTTCTAGAACAGTGGTTCTCAACCTTTCTAATGCCGCGACCCTTTAATACAGTTCCTCATGTTGTGGTGACCCCCAACCATAAAATTATTTTCGTTGCTACTTCATAACTGTAATTTTGCTACTGTTATGAATTGTAATGTAAATATCTGATATGCAGGATGTATTTTCATTGTTACAAATTGAACATAATTAAAGCATAGTGATTAATCACAAAAACAATATGTAATTATATATGTGTTTTCCGATGGTCTTAGGCGACCCCTGTGAAAGGGTCGTTCGACCCCCAAAGGGGTCGCGACCCACAGGTTGAGAACTTCTGTTCTAGATAGCTTCTCCCATGACTGGCTGAGGCTATTGCAATGACTCAGCCAAAGCTCTGGCTTAGCCATGAGGAAAAACATCTCTCATGGAAGGAAAGTAAAAGGCCAAAGAAAGTGGGAAGAAAAGCTCTATTTTTCATTCTAGGTGGATGTTCGCTTATTTTTCCCAAGTCAGGATTGGACAGAGCCCTTTAGCTTACTCCAGTGGGTTGTTTTGATTGTATTGGATGTAGAGAGTTGTATGTTAAATGGGTGAGGAGCTTGCAAGGGGATGAGAGTTTTGTTCTTAGTTATGTTGGGTGCTTTTAGTGACCTTATAGAGTGTATGGTCCCTCCATCCAGTACATGGACCTGTTGGGATCAAGAGAAACTGGAAGATTAGAACCCAGGAGTAGAAGCAATCATCTTTCATTCATTTCCAGGCATCCATTATGTGCCAAGCTTTATCAAAGTCTTTTGGAAGCCATCGGAGAATCTCTCCCTTAGAAGGATCATGGGGCCTGGCCTTGTGGTATACTACTCCATACAAGTTTCTTAAGTGAGCTATACTAAGCCCTATGTGCCTCTTCACATTAAGGCATGTCTATCTGTAGTGAGAGAGAAGACTTAGGCAGTGTGCCAATGTCCTTTGTTGAAATGTTATTTCTCATAATTACACAGCTTTCAGATTGTCAACAGAATTTCCTCCTTGAAAATTACACTAGACATTTATATTTCGATGCAAAATTGGGGAAAAGATAGCTCACCAATATTTCAAATAAGGTAAAAGAACGCTAATTCAGTGTCATCATGGGTCTTCATTTCTGTCCTATGTGAAATGATAAGAAGGGACAGAACATTTTCCCTGTCAGGACAGCTGTGAATAGACAATTGAGGAAAAGCATAAGGAAAGCACAAGAAGGCAGAGGCTATAAACTGAGCAGGTAACACCTGGCACTGTAATTTGTATGCAGCAAAAGGAAAGTAGGATATGTGACATCTCTGTGTCTTGGTGTCCTGTGACTTCTGCTTCATTGTTACATAAGAGTGAAATGAGTTACTGTGTAGTGGCGGGAATATTCCAAGCCTTACCTCAGACTTCTGAGGGTCAGTCTCTACAAAGACATTATGAGAGAGTGTCAACAAGAGAAACACCCCAAGATTGAAGGAAACAAGACAAAAAAGATATACCATGCAAGTACAAGCCAAACATAAGTTGGTATAGCAACAAAGTAGAGTTTAAGAGAGGAAGCAATTCATATATTATATATCCTGCACAACTGGACTGGAGCCCAAATGTTTCTGCTCTATGATTCCTGGCCACTGTGCCTTCTCTGATCTGCTCTGAAGGTATAAATGCTAAGCCAGGTTATGGCTGGCCACTTTGCCCACCCAGCCACATTGTTCAAAGGAGCCATATTTCAACACCAAACCTCAGGTTTTCTCTTTCATTTCTCCAACTCTTTCTCCCACTCAACAGGTTTTTGCACCAGACATGGTGTTAGATATTAGGGGTACTTAAGGTGACAAAACCAATGGATCCCTGCTCTCTGGGAATTGACAGCATAATGGGGAAGACTAACATGCATCAACTAACTAAATAAAGTTGTTTGATATAAACATGATCAGTGCTATTAAGTTTGAGTGTACAGAGAGCTCTTTATATTAGTACACCTATCCAAGGGGTTCCTGATGTTAGCTGTTTCATTAGGGCTCCAACCACTAAGCCAACCAGCACTGGTTCTTCTAAAACAGCGGTTCTCAACCTGTGGGTCGAGACCCTTTTGGCGGTCAAACGACCCTTTCACAGGGGTCGCCTAAGACCATCCTGCATATCAGATATTTACATTATGATTCATAATAGTAGCAACATTACAGTTATGAAGTAGCAACAAGAATAATTTTATGGTTGGGTCACAACATGAGGAACTGTATTTAAAGGGCCAGAAGGTTGAGAACCACTGTTCTAAAAGAACCCAGTAAGGAAAGAAACCCTTATGACCCGGCGGTGTAAGAAGGCGAATAACTGCTTGACATTCCAGGGTGTTCAACGGACTCTAACTCTTCCTAGACTATTCAGAAGCAACTTCAATCCCATCTAATATGTATAGGAATGCATGGTTCTCCCTGGCCTAATCAGAAAGTCAGCCCCAGTGTAGGGGCGCAGCACCCAGGTCCACAGGCCCTGGATCAAAAGAGGAGCTTGTGTTTTGGTCTGAGCTGACAAACTGCAGAATTTGTTTGATCTGGTCATTGGGTATTTTTTTTTCTTCTTTTTAAATCTGTTTGATTTTGTTCATCTTCACCTGAGGATATTTTTCCATTGATTTTAATTTTAATTTTATTTTTTAAATATATTTTTATTGATTTCAGAGAGGAAGGGTGAGGGAGAGAGAGATAGAAACATCAATGATGAGAGAGAATCATTCATCAGCTACCTCATGCTACTGGGGATCGAGCCTGCAACCTAGGCATGTGCCCTTGACTGGAATCGAACCCAGGCTCCTTCAGTCTGCAGGGTGATGCTCTATCCACTGAGCAAAACCAGCTAGGGCTTTCCATTGATTTTTAAAGAGAGTAGAAGGGAAAAGGAGATACACAGAGAGAGAAACATCAATTGCTTGCCTCCTGGACATGTCCCAACCAAGGCCAGAGATTGAGCCTGCAACTGAGGTACGTGCCCTTAACCAGAATCAAACCCAGGACCCTTCAGTCCGCGGGCCGCTGCTCTATCCACTGAACAAAACCAGCTAGAGCTAGTCATTAGTTTTGAAACACCTGGGCACAGGCCAGGTGGCATAGACCTGAGAGGGAGTGAGGGCATCTCTGGTCCAAGCTAAATGAATGGATGCAACTTGCTGGGCAGGGCTATGGATGATTTTCATAAAACATTTAGCTCACTGATCATTGATAATTGGCCTCATTGAAAATTGGCTCATGTCTTTAAGCTGCCTTTTTTTCAGACCTACTCAGAGAAGCCTGTAAAACAAGGCCACTTTGCCTTTGCCTTCCAGGACCTCAAAGTCCTGAATGCTGTAGGAATTCTGAATCCAGCCAAAGCCACTATCCCTTCCTGTCTTCCCCAGGCTAAGTTGTCTTCCCCAGGCTAAGTTTTTTCCCCTGCTGGCTGGTGTGGCTCAGTGGTTGAGCATCAATCTATGATCCAGGAGGTCACAGTTTGATTCCTGATCGGGGCACATACCTGGGTTGTGGGCTCAGTCCCCAGTGTGGGGCATACAGGAGGCAGCCGATCAATGATTCTCTCTCATCATTGATGTTTTTATCTCTCTCTCCTTCTCCCTTCCTGTCTGAAATCAATAAAAATTTATGTAAAAAATTATTGACTATATATGTATGGGTCTATTTTTGGACAGTCTTCTATTCCATGTATCTATCTGTCTATGCTATGTCAATGCCATATGCTTCTTGTTTATTTCTCTTTTTCTGTCTTTTATTGGATTACTTAAGTTAATTTGTTTGTTTTACTTCCTCGTTTTAACTTGACCATATTCTATTTCAGTTCCTTTGATGGTTACTCAAATTTTTAACATGTGCACTTAATGTTATATTTTAAATAATATTATCTATATAAATTTGTATTTCTAGTCTCCTCTTGAATAAGATGAGGACCTTAGCACAATTTAACTTCCCGCAAAATGCTTCCTTCCCATCTTCCATGTTCTTTTTTCTTGTATTATTTTAAAACCTGACAGACTATTTATAATAAATGAATATTTAAAATTTCTAAATAACTACACAATGTACAATCAATTCATGTTTAGATTTTCCAACCAATTTTTGCTGATTTCTGAGCTCACTAATTCTCATCTTATGACACAATATTGTCTTTATTTTTCTAAGTTCATTCTTCTTTCTAGGAGCAATAATAACTCTTGATCTCTGGGTTTGTGCAAACAAATTTCAATCTAAAATTCTATACTCAAATGAACTATTTATCATCAAGTGTGATTCCATTTCTAAACATGAGTTCAAGATCTAGTTCTCAAAAGATTTATCTTGTCTAGAGTCACACATGCACCACACAGGTTTTTTTTTTTTAAATATATTTTATTGATTTTTCACAGAGAGGAAGGGAGAGGGATAGAGAGTTGGAAACATGGATGCGAGAGAAACGTCGATCAGCTGCCTCCTGCACACCCCCTACTGGGGATGTGCCCGCAACCCAGGTACATGCCCTTGACCGGAATTGAACCTGGGACCCTTCAGTCCGCAGGCCGACGCTCTATCCACTGAGCCAAACCGGTTAGGGCAGGTTTTTTTTTTTTTTTTAAGACTTTTTTTTTTTAAGAGAAGCTTTAGGTTCACAGAAAAATTGAGAGGAAAGTATAGAGATTTCTCATATACCTTTTGTCCCCATGAGCATACAACCTACCCAGCTATTAACATTCTACACCATGGCAATAGGTTTGGTACAATTGATGAACTTATATTGGCACATCACCCAAAGTCCATAGGTTACTTTAGTGTTCACTCTCGGTTTTATATATTCTATGGGTTTGGACAAATGTATAATGCCATCATTGCAGTTCATACAGAGCATTTTCACTGTCCTAAAAATCCCTTGTGTTCCATCTAGTCTTCCTTCTTCTCCAATCCCCCACCCCACAACCCCTGGAAACCACTGATCTATTTACTGTCTCCATCGTGTTATCTTTTCCAGAATGTCATATAATTGGACTCACATAATATGTAGCCTTTTCAGATTGGCTTCTTTCACTTAGTAATATGCATTTAGGTTTCTTCCATGTCTTTTCAAAGCGTGCTAGCTCATTTGATTTAGTGCTGAATAATATTCCACTGTCTGAATGTACCACAGTTTATTCATTCACCTACTGAAGAACATCTTGCTTGCTTCCAAGTTTTGGCAATTATGAATAAAGCTGCTATAAACATCCATGTGCAGGATTTTATGTGAACATAAGTTTTCAACTCCTTTGGGTAAATACTAAGGAGTGTGGTTGGTGGTTCACATGATAAAAGTATGTTTAATTTCATAAGAAACTGCCAAAGTGGCTGTACCATTTATGTTTCCAGGCCACAGTTTTGATTTCTGTGTATTACTGTGGCTAAGTTCCCCTGGTGGCTGCTGGGACATTTTGTTTCTTGTTTTTAGCTTTGGCTATATGTTTTTAAACTTGGGGAGTAGTCTGCATCTGTGTTAGTCCTCGATCTTGAGCAGACACATTTAGATTCAGGAACAGCACTACCCAGGTTGCAAAAACAACACATGTATAAACCTACTATTGTGAAAGTTTTGGAGAGAAGGCCCTGTGATTGTAGTGTCTTAAGGAATTGGGAGAGCTCATAAGGTAAGATGCAAAGTCAAGTCCAAATCACATGGGACCAGGATAAGAATTTGGAGTTTATTCTCAATAAAATGGAAAACCATACAAACATTTTAAATGAAGTGACATGATCAATTTCCAGATTTGCAAAGTAGTTTGGCATTTATTGCTGGCTTTCTCATTCTCTTTACTTATCTGGCTTCTGAGAGCCCCTGATTTTACTTTCATATACATATGTCTGTTTCCACAGCCTCAAGCATTTACATTTTGAGAATGCTTCCCACATCTATATATATAAAAGCCTAAGTGACTAGCTGACCGGCCGACCAGCCAGTAGCTATGATGAGCACTGACTACCAGGGGGCAGATGCTCAATGCAGGTGGCAGCTGCGGTTCTTGGGTGACACACCCAGAACCAAAGAGGAGGAGCCCGATTCCAGGGTGCATAACCCAAGAACCGTCCTCTCACAATCCAGGATCCTTCGGGGGACGTCAAAGAGCCGGTTTTGGCCCAATTCCCACAGGCCAGGCCAAGGGACCCCACTGGTGCACGAATCCATGCACCGGGCCTCTCGTTATAAATAAAGGTTTCCAACAGTAGTCTGAAGAAAAGAAGAAATCTTGTCAATGCACTGGCTTAACCATGGGTTATAAATTGCATGACTCATAGGAAACAAAAATATAATTTTCCTTAGATTTAGCTATGTTTTGTTAAATTAAAATATATTAAGTAATTATTAAACAAATGCATTGCAAGAAAAAGAGGGAGTTGGAGGGAACCTATAGATTAAAAGGGATTTAAATATCAACCAATCACAATGTAGAGACCTTATTTGAATCTCAATTAAATCCACAAACTGTAAAATAAATATGAAATTTGTTAGATAATTGGAAAATTTAATACTGATTGAATATTTCATGATTTAAGAAATTGTTAATTACTTTACATGTGGTAATAGTTATTTAAAAAACCCTTATCTTTTAGACATATACACTAAAATATTCCAGATCAAGTGGTATGATATATGGGATTTGATTAAGAATAATATAAAATGAGGCAAATGGGTGAAAGTACAAATGTAACAATATGGCTATAAATAAATAATTGATGAAGGATGGAAAATGGCTACATAGGAATTTCTGATACTATTCTATCTACTTTTGTATAGGTTTGAAATTTTTCACATTAAAAATCTTTGAAAGAAATTAAAGCAATTTGTAAGTTTTAAACATTCAGAAAGAAAATTTAATAAATACAAACTTTCCAGATAAAATGTCTGTCATTCTTCTCCTTTCCAATAAGTCTTTTCTTGATTTTATGTATTAACTATCCATCTATCCATGCATCCATCCATGATTCTATCTATCATCTATCTATCTATCTATCTATCTATCTATCTATCTATCATCTATCTTTTATCTGTCTGCCTGTCTATCTATTCTTACATTATCAATAAACATTGTTTAAATGCCTGGATCCAAGTTGCTATCTGAATTTGAGTTCCCCAGAAGCATGATTTGAGGATCCATGTGCAAGCAGATTATTTTGGAGGTGCAGGAAAAACTTGGAGGATAATAAAGAGAAAGGAAAGCCACCAACAAGCTGCCTTATCCAGCAAGTCAGCACTGAGGGCAACTGGAGCTAAATTTCTGCAAAATTCTGCAAAATAGTGTCACACAACTCCAAATAGTCACTCCTGAGTGGTGATGGGGTGTTTTGATATCCATTCTGATCACTGATTGGTTGAGGGCTGCTTCCAGAAGAAGTTAAGTCCCTGGCACTTCCAGTGTGCTGTGCCCAGTCAGAATGCTCACCCACAAATTTGGAAAGATGCTTTGGCATAGACATGTAGTTGGGAGTTGGTCTTACTGACTGGTAAGACTTAAGGGAAATGGGCAGGGCACCAATAGCATGTACTATAATCTGCCCTTTACACTACTCAGACTACCTGTCAGTACTTCTTCAAGGTGGCGGCCAGTCACAATGTCAAAAATGAAAACTTATAATAGTAGGATTAGTGAGACAAGTTAGAGACCCTGCTGCTGCACTGGGGTCCGATTATTCAATGAATATACATTATTTCTCTTTTCTCACACCAATTCTAGATTCCCCTTTACTAGGCAGCACTTCTGGTTGTCTAGGTTGATTATCCAGTGAAGTAACTCAGAGCTTCATCTCTGAACATTGTGAGACTCTTGTTACCAAGCCCTTGTTAGGCGGTGGTTCATGCAAGATCCCATTTATTATTTTCCCTGGACATGGCGGTACCAGGAGGAGCCCCAGCGAATTCCCAGAGTACCATACATACTCCTCCCTGCCCTTGTTATGCAGCAGCAGCCTCATCTTCTCATGGCATTATCCGTGTGGATTTCTCATGCTGGTACAGTAACTCTTTCCTTTGCCTTCTGCTCCAGAGGCAGGATGAGCTTGAAAAGATGAGCTTGAACAGATCAGCAGCTGTAACTCTACGTTTAGTGGAAACTTACTGTGATCCCTAGTAGAAGTCTTCTATCTGGGAACCAGAACTTCTAGACCAAGAAAGCCGGAAGTTGAAGGACAGGAAGCACACATTCTCCAAGTGGGTCTTTAGAAGTGGGGGTGCTCCCCTTTCCTTCTTTGACCTCTTCATTCCTGGATCCGTGAGCATTAGTTTCTGTAAAAGCCAAGCCTGAGATGGGATTCCTGTGCAAGTGATTTATTTAGGGATGCTCGCAAGGGAAGCCTGTAGGAGAGTGAAGAAGTAAGGATAGGGCAGGGAAAGAGTCTAGACCAGGGGTGGGCAAACTTTTTGACTCGAGGGCCACAATGGGTTCTTAAACTGGACCGGAGGGCCGGAACAAAAGCATGGATGGAGTGTTTGTGTGAACTAATATAAATTCAAAGTAAACATCATTACATAAAAGGGTACGGTCTTTTTTTTTTTTTAGTTTTATTCATTTCAAACGGGCCGGTCTAGTTTGCCCACGGCTGGTCTAGACAAAGATGGTTTTTAGTAAACATGAATAGATAAATTCTTCAGGTTCAAAGGGGCCAGGGGCACCATTTCCTGTCCTCCTTTCTTTATTTTTCAGTTTATTCTTTTTAAAAAATATATATTTTTATTGTTTTTTACAGAGAGGAAGGGAGAGGGATAGAGAGTTAGAAACATCGATGAGAGAGAAACATTATCAGCTGCCTCTTGCACAACCCCTATCGAGGATTGAGCCCGCAACCAAGGTACATGCCCTTGACCGGAATCAAACCCGGGATCCTTTAGTCCACAGGCTGACACTCTATCCACAGAGCCAAACCAGTTAGGGCTCAGTTTATTCTTTACCAAGAAAATAAAGAGTGAGCTAGGCTACATTAGTTTCTTTGAACTAAGAGTGATTTAGCATAAATCAAGTCTAAATAAAGACAGCATAAATTCTAACATTTTAAGTCGAAAATCAGCGTGTTCTCAAGTACATCTGTTAGGGGCAGAAATATACTATTGGGGACCAGCTACAATTTGAAGACATATTAATCATGTTCTGTTAACCATGATGGTCCTGTTCTGATTAGAGAAAGAACAATCTAACCTCAATGGGAGAGATACATACGCCTTAGGACATGGGAACTAACATTGGAATGCAGCCCACCCTCCTTCTGAGAACTGCCTATCATTATGGAAAGATTTACAACCTTGTGGCATCTAGTCCTGGAGGCACCTGCTCTTTACAACCCTCAGCCCCTATCTTACCTGTATTCTGGTGCCCAGGGTACCTGGAGGCACCTGCTCTCTGTGACTCCCCCACAGCCCACATGACTCGTAACCTGTAATGATTATCCCATGCCCACTTTCCCATACCTGGAATTCCTACTTTCCCACGTCATCTTGTCCGTCTACCCAGTACAAGCAGCTGGCTTATGGTGGGCTGCAGAGCAGATTTTTGTGGATGACCTGCTGCTCCCTCATAATACTGGCATTATTGGAATAAACTCTCATATATGATTCAACCCTGTCTCTGCTTAATTGGCTGAAGCGACAGGCAGCCCAGATCCCTTAGTTGTCCGGTTACACACCCAGATGTCCCCTTTCCACTCCCTCCTGACCAGGGTCCAACTTTGTTATAGGAGATTTACTGAGGTGGTGAGTCAAGCTTATCTATGTTATTCTCAGGTCTTGGGCCCAGTTTCCAGAACAACCCGATGTTCTTTTCAAGACAAAATCCATAGAATCTTGAAGCAGCCTAGTTGGAGTAGTTAGGAGCATAGAGACCCTGTGAGTTCATTTCTCAGTTCTGCTACTCTCCCAGACAACAAACTGCCCCAAACCTTAGAGCGTACAACCTCATAGTAGTTCTTGTGATTCTGTGGGTCAGAGAGAGAATAGAAGGAATGAGACCTCTTTGTTTCTCTTGATGGCTCCCTCTTCCCTTTCCTCCTTTTTCTCCCCTTATTTACTCCTTCCCTCCCCTCCACTTCTTTCCCTCCCTTATTCTCTCCCTGTCTTCCTTTACCCTTTCTTCCTGCCTTCCTCCCTACATTTTCCTTTCTTCATTTTTTGTTTATTTTTCAGCAATAAAATAGAGTAAGCTAGACTACATTAGATTCTTTGAACTGAGAATAATTTAGAATAAATTAGAATTTTTGAATACAGTACAAATTCTCACTCTTTAAATTTTAAATCAATATGTTCCAACCTAGATAATTCATACTCAAAGGAAATTTTTTTTCTTTCTGATTATTGCTTCCTTTTGTATTTGAAACCACTGGAATCTATTTAATGTTTTAAAAAAACAAACCTCTGGATCTCTGATTATTTATGAGGAGAAGTTAAAAAGACTTCTATACTTTGTTTAATGTGAAAGTTTTACACATGGGCTCAACAAGTAACCATTTCATGGGTGATTTCAGAGCCATTCACAATTCCTACAGCAAACAAAGTAACAATGCCCTTTGAAACTTAAAAAAAAAAATAGAAGGCAATAGTGATTTTTTTTTTTTGTAAGCAAAATCAAACATTCATACGGTAGACTTGAAGTATACTGATAAAAACATTATGGATGTCAATTTGGTAACATCATTCAAAAGCTTTATAAAAATAAGCACATTCCTGTTCTAGGAATTCCACTGACAAATGTGATATGTTTGTACAAGGATGCTATTGAAAAACTTTGTATATATGATCTAGGGCCATAGCTTTCTGCTGAGCTGTCACATTTGGCAGGCCTCTCTGTGTGATATACTTGAAGGCACTAGTATTACAAGCCACCCAGATTCTCTCCATCATCTCATCCTCAGTCTAGAAGTTCCTAGAGAATTATGTGGTAATGTTTTCAGCCCTGAATGGTCTGGGAAATATCCAACAAATCTTTCTTTTCCTTTCTTTTTACTTTCTTTTATTTTCAAACTTATTAAAAGGCAATGTTTGGGAAACTACTTGACCCTGAAATATTATATACTTGTACCCAGAAATATTATATATTGAAATATCTGTGACTGAGTGAATTGTATTTATCTTATTGGCTTCAAAACTATACTTTTCATTCTAAAAGAGTTCCTGGGTCACTAAATATATCAATGTTAGGTTATGTCTGAAATGTATCTATCCTCATCTATGTCTGTTTGTATCATATCTAATTAAATTATAATATTTTGGTAAACTATATACCAAAATATCATGCACCTTTGATAAAAATATTTCAATTAGTAAAGATCTTATGACTAAAAAAAAACGAGACTTCAGCTCAGCTGGTGCAGCTCAGTGGTTGAGCGTCAATCTATGAACCAGGAGATCACATTTTAATCCCTGGTCAGGGCACATGCCCAGATTGTGGGCTCGATCCCCAGTGAGGGGTGTGCAGGAGGCAGCCGATCAATGATTCTCTCTCATCATTGATATTTTTATCTCTCTCTCCTCTCTCTTCCTCTCTGAAATCAATAAAAATATATTCAAAAAATAAAAATGAAAAAAGAAATTTCAGCTTTGGCCAGTATGACTCAGTGGTTAGAAAGTTGGCCTGCACACTGAACTGTCAGGGTTCAAATCCCGATCACGGGCACATACCTGGGTTGCAGGTTCAATCCCTTGCCCCAGTCAGGTCATGTGCAAGAGGCAAATGATCAATGTGTCTTCTCTCTCTCTCTCTCTCTCTCTCTCTCTCTCTCTCTCTCTCTCCCCCCGCCCCCCGTCCCCCTTTTTCCTCCCTGCCTCCCTTGCTAAAAATCAATGGAAAAATATCTTCCAGTGAGGATTAGGGAAAAAAAGAAAAGAAAAAGACTTCATGTTTTCCTCAATTTTGCTCTCCAGCTGCGATGTATAAAACTTGGAAATTATTCAATTTCTGATTTCCAAGTTGCTGTCTGCCAGTCAATGGATGGCTGGAGGGTGTTTTTCAAGCCCTCTGTTATCTCCACTGTTAACACCCAGGTGTTTCTGCCTCTATCACCAGGACAGAAGTTTTCAGTCTTACTTTTAACCAAATAGGTTTCTGATTTCTGTGCTGGGGACCGTTGGTGCTCAGGTCACACTAGAAGCAACCTCAGACTTGTAAATTTGGCAACTTTGGATGATAATTTCTAAAAACCCTAGAATCAACTTCCCCAGAATCAAGGGGAAAAAGGCCGTACTCTATTGGTGAACTCCTCTTTGGATATCCTCCACAACACAAACACAATCCTGGGCAGGAATGGTGTAGCAACCAACCCAACATTCTGGGAGGATTTTCCCCCCTTGAAATTTCTTTCTGAAAAGACTTGTTCTCTGGTTTATTCCTCATTGCTGATATGTCCTGGCTATTTCAGAAGAAATGTCTGTGAGACTGAATATAAAGCAAGGATGTTCACTCTCACCACTCGCATTTAACCTTGAACTGGAAGTCCTAACAAGTGTTAATATGGCAAGAGAAGGAAAGACAGATTGATTGGAAATGGATATGTGGGTGCTTTCCTTTGGCCGCCCCAGGGAATGAGTGCAGGGACCCCTGGAGGGGGCTGCGATGGGGGTGCAGGCGTGTCAGCCAGGATGCCTGGATTTGGTTGGAATCTCAGCCCTGATCCCCATGGGGGCGGGGACGGAGCACACCTCAAACACAAGGCCAAGAGTAAAGCCATCTGAGATGCATGCAGATTTTAAAATGACCATTTCCTGTTTGACAAACCAGCACAAAACAAACATTTTTATCAGACAGACTTCAGGAAGCAAAGTTCAACCAATCTTGGCTTTGGCAACATTCAGAAGATACAATGATTCTTAACCCAGGGGTGTGGATGTCCAGGAGCTTATAAGGGATTTTTGTTTGTCAGAAGGGGACATGGGTTGCAAAGCAGGGCAGGTCTGGCCCTGACAAGGTGGGGAGGGTGATTGTGGGCGCCCTCAGGGAAAGGGGAACATGTCCTGTGACTGTTTTGCCAAACCAGGTCTGTTTAGGGCAAAAGTTGCAAACAGAGGTCTGCAGGCTTGGCTCTATCCAGTGTTTGAGACATCTAGAATTATTTGCCAACATTTAAAACAGCGGAAAATTGCACTTACGTTTTAGATTTGGAGTTTCTTTCAAAAACTCACCTGAGTCTGTTCTGCCCCCTGGTGAAGCTACATAGAGGTTGCTTCTCTCTGCTTTGCCACACTCCCTACCACTCCCTTGGGACTCTCCCTGGCCTGCTGAGTTGGCTAATCCCAGTTTCAGGGCAGCCTTCATGTAGTTTGGTTTCTGCTTCCCTGAAAAAGCCAAAGCCTTTCACCCCAGAGCCACCTGTTCCTACTTCCTAGCCACCCTTCTAAGGCAACTTTCCCTCTTATCTCCCTTCTAGTTATGGATCTTCAAATTCAAGCACAAACATGCATTTTGATTCCCTGAGAAGCCCCACTTGAAATCCTTTGCCATCACCTCTGCTGACCAAGTTTATCATTGTGCATAATGCTTTGTACTTGTTCCCTGGTGGGCTGTCCAGCCTCTCTTAATTTTAAAATTAAATTCGAGATTTAATTTTAAAAAATCAAAGAGCACCACAGAATGAGTTACATAAAAACACACATCTTCCATTTGCATCATATGGGAAAAAACACAACAACAAAAAAATAGCTGACATCAGAATGATGGACAATACCAGGTGCTGATAAGGATGAGGAGCAAACAGAACTCTTGAAGCATAGTAACCTCCATCTTGTATAAAACTGCTGTTTGAATTCTTTGCTATTGTTAGATAGTCCCTTGTTCTGTAAACTGTCATTTTTAGACAGTCTCTTATTCTATGAAATAACTATTTTAGTTTGAATAATAGAAAAAGATAAAAACTTAACTGTCTGACCTTGCAAGCTAGCCATCTAACGTAATGGACTAATGATGATAATAATTCCCATATTCTTATGCTAAATGTTTGTTCTTTATGTATCAAAAATTACAAACTGTCTGTAACAATAACTCACACAGAGCCCTTTGTAAAATCTGCAGACAAAGAAGCTCGAAAGGTATAAATACAAAAAACTTCCTGTATGTGGGGCTCAGAGATTTGGAAGAGACACCTCCCTCTGGGCCGCGAGCAATAAACGACTCCTAATTAATTGGCTTATTAAAGTGTCTTATATCTCACTCACTGATTTACTCATATGTTGAAGATGGGAGTGTAAAATGGTCTCTCCCTTTGGAAAAACAATTTGTTTCTTATAAAAAGAAGCACACACCATAGGATCCAGCAATTGCACTTCTGGGTATTAATCCAAGATAAATGAAAATGTATTTTCACAAACACTTATACACAAATATTTATAACACCTTTATTTATAATAGAATAAATTTGGAGATAGCCACAGATTATCAACAGATGAATGAATAAAAAAAATTTTAGTATATTCACAGAATGGAAAACTAGCCAACAATCAAAAGAATCAAACTACTAAAACATGCAACAACATGGATAAGTCTCAAAACATTATATTGTGCAAAAGAACCTGGGGACAAAATATAATACTGTAAGATGCCATTTATATTAAATTGTAGAACAGGCCAAACTAGTGTAATGTGATTGCCTTAGATAGGGTTGGAATTGAGTATAGAGAGGCAGGAGGGAATTTCTAGGATAGATGGATTCCATGTCTGGATTGTAGTAATGTTTACCCAGGTGAATACATTTGTCAAAATTCAAACTGTAGACTTCAAATGGGTGCATTTTATCACATGTAAATTATACCTCAATACTGACTAACAACAATTCATTCTCCAGTTGACAGTGTCAAAATAAAAGAGACCTATGTGGTGAAGATTTGGTCCCAACCTTTTATTTACTTATTTATTTACTAGAGGCTGGATGCACGAAAGTCGTGCAAGGGGCTTGGTACCTTCCCCCCCGCCCCACTTCTGTAGCTTTGTCCAGAAGGTCGTGTGGAAGGACGTCCGGTCTAATGAGCATATTATATTATGCTTTTATTATTATCGATTTTAATCCTCACCTGAGGATATGTTTTTCAGTAATGAGAGAGAGAGAGAGAGAGAGAGAGAGAGAGAGAGAGAGAGAGAGAAATTGGTCAAGGCTCAAACCCACAACCTGGGCATGTGCCCTGAAGGAATCGAACTGCTGACCCTTTATTGCATGAGGGTGATGTTCCGACCAACTAAACCACACTGGCCAGGGCGGTCCTGACCTTTTAAAGGGGTTACTTTTTAAACCTTCAATTTGAAGCTAATCTCTTCCTTGGCCCCTTTTCAGGGAAGTTAAGTGAAAAAAGAGTTTTCCATTTTTCCTCCCCTATGCCTTTCTCTTTTAAAAATGTAAGTATTTATTCTTCATCACGGAAGTGAAGAGTGAGCTTATATTAGAATTTTTATATTGAGTTGATTTAATATGAACTATAAATTTTGGAACAAGATGGTACTAATTCTAACACTTTATGTATTAAAGCTTGCAATGTGCATAATTCACATTCATGAGAGCGCTTTTCTTAGCTTCCTCACACTTTTGAACTCAGTGGCATGTATTTAGTGGCCTTGTTTTTTTTTGTTATCTCTCCATTTTTGAGAAGGAAACTTAGAGAGTCTTCAGGTATTTCTTTGTTTTGTTCTTCTCTCCCAGGTATACTAGTAAACATTGGAAACATCCAATCCCTGATTTGAAAATTGCTAACTGCCGATCCATGGGAGCTGGAGGGTGTTTTGAAACCCTCTCTCATCATCCAGCTGTCTCTGCCTCAACACGAGCAGTTTCAGCTTCACTTTCTTTTAACCAGCGGCGAGACTTCTGACCCAGTGGTTTCCTGCTCAATTCCTGCTGAAGGCTATAACGGCTTTGCCACTTTTGCTACAGATGGTAGAAGCAATCCCAATGGTACATTTGGCCATTTGGATTGTAATTTCTAAAAATCCAGATGCCAATATTCCTGAATTCAAGGGAATAGAGGCCATAATCTGTTGAATAAATCTCCTGAATGGGGTATTAATATTGTACCCCATTACTTGTTCAATGGGGTATTAATATTGTACCCCATTACTAGTTCATCAAACGAGCATTTTGGGATTATTTTCTACCCTGGAAATTTCTCTCCAGCAATATCTGCACTGTAGTTTATCTCATATAGCCGATTTCTCTGGCTAATTCAGAGAAACCTTTTCCCCCTTCCAAACTGTGTCATCCAATTTACAGGGGACTCACAAGGGCTCAAAAAGAGCTTCTCAAACTCACTATTAGCCAGAAAAATGCAAATGAAAGAAACATGGAGATGCCACAATTTGTACGCGTAGGATTGAAAAATGTTTCAAGTTGGTATTTCATTATATTTTGCTGCATAAAAAACATCCCCAAACTCAATGACAGTGCCCTTCAGATTCTTGGACTCTTATATTACAAAGAGGGTATAGGAGATCTCTTATAACAAAGATGTCTTTCTGACATCTCAAAATGGGAAAATGATTTTAGAGCTGCATCCCAGACGTGGAGGATTTACCTTGAAACCTGAGACCAAATTTTATTGGTAACTTTTCAGACTTGATCTTTGCATTTTTTTACTTTGAGAACTCTTTGCTTGCCATAAAGACCATGCTGGGCCCTCACAATTCTGCTACAAAACAAAATTGTTCTTTCAGTAGTATGTCTCTATATCTGGTTTGTATTTTACCATAGACAGCCAGAAGAAGTCATTTGTCTCTTTTAATGTTCTGCTTGGATAGTTTCCAGACAGTTTTACCAGATACAGCAGGTCCTGAGGTAATTTCCTGGAAGAACTAACCTTAAATGCTTTGCATCTTCCACTTGACAAAAGAGAGTAGAATTGGGTGCCTGGGTTAAATCAGAAGGAAGAAGTACACCCCAGACTAAGAATTTCATAATTCTGACTTCCTGGAGAAAATACTAATATTGTACTCCTTACTCTTGAGCTTTGAACAACTGAAGATTTTGAGTTTGTGAATACATGCTCACAGATAGAATTATCTTGGGAAATAGTGACGTATGCCAACTCTTTAAGGAGTCCAATATTTATTAAACAAATTCACAGAAGAGAGTCACAAAAAACATTTATGTGAGGTTGGGTAAATAGGAAAATAATTTTCATTCTATTCATTATTATTTTAAGCATCTTCTTTTTATAGTGCTCTAAATGAGGAACTTGGGTTGGAACCAGCAAAAAAAAAAAAAGACTGAGGCATAATCCTTGCTTTCATATTGGATATTTTATAGAATATGACCTAAATGAATTTGTGATGAGTGAGCACTCATCAAATAATTGTTTTCCCAATGTTTTTTTGTTACCATAGATTTGCGTGTATAATCTTTCTTAATATGGAATCATTAATATTGAGAATATCCTATTTATAATGTTAACCATTTGTCAAAAAGTGATTGCTAATGTGAATTTAATTCATTTCATCTGTAAGAAGCCAATCTATAAAAAAGGCATATTAAAAATGTCAGGCAATACAATATGATTTTGAAAGATTCTGTTTGGAACATATTAGGATCTTATGGACCTTGGCTATTTTATTCCTGTTTCCCAATTCTATTCTTTTGCTTCTCTCTACAGTGTGATATAAGAGAAAGGGCATGTGACTTGAGGTCAGTGAATCTGGGTTCAGATCCTGGCTCCATCACTTAACAGCTGTGTGACATTAGGCAAGTTATTGAACGACTCTGTGCCTCAGTTTCTTCGTGGGTAAATAGAATACTTTACACTTCCAGCCCATAATTCAGTGCCTGGCCGAGTCAAATGAATAATGTCAGCAATCTTCCTAGTACATGGCTGACATTTAATGATAGATCTCCTTGGCTCTGGCCTGGTAGCTCAGTTGGTTAGAGCATCCTCTCAATATGCCAAGGTTGTGGGTTCAATCCCTCATCAGTGTACATATAAGAATCAACCAATGAATACATAAATAAGTGGAACAACAAATCAATGTTTCTCTCTCTCCTAAACAAAAACAAAAACAAAACAAAAAGACAGATGTCCTTCACATATCACAGTAGTTACTCTTTTGGGGAATTATCTAGCAGAGCAGCTGCTTCCACCTTGCTTTATTTTCCTCCAGCTAACATCTTAGTCCCATCTTTATCAGCTCCCTTCTTGAATAAATACCTGATAGAATCTCTGAGGGTTAAGTGTAGGTTTGTGCTGCACACTCCTGATCTAGGTTTTCTGTTACTGTTGACTCCAGAATCTGGTCTGATTTGAACTGCAGACTTGATCCTATGTTATCTTCCTTTTCGACTGTGACATCCCCTTGAGGTCAAATGAGAATCCAAGATGGGAACAGAGAAGTGTCAGGGTCAAGGATGGAATCCATTTGACACGGGTGTTGTATGAGGGAGGAGACTCTGGGACAATGATCAGGGCAGAGGTCAGAGAAAGGGACGTGGGTGTGAGAGCCTGCTGTGCGTGGGAGAGAAGTCACTGGAATTCATGGCCTGCCAATATTTGTCAGATTGTCATCTTCGTTATCTGAATGGTCTTGTTTGATCCTGTGGCAATTTTGCAATAGCATAGGATTGCCCCTGCTAATCATGAGAAGGCAGGGTTTTCTCACACCCAATGCTGATGGGAGAGATTTTAGCAAGCGATACCATCCAGAATAAATATACTGTACGGAGAACAGTGTGACTGCACAAACAAGTCCAGGGCTCCTGCTGTAAAATGAATATCTGAAACCCAGGGCATATTTTTTTCTTGGGGCAAGTGAAAATACAGCTTCAGACAGAAAACAAGCAAAATATGTTGAGGAAACTCTAGGATAAAAAATTGAGGTGTTGGTTTAGAAAGTGGTATCCTTTCTGTGCAAATGATTTCTTTGTCCAAACAGAGCTAAACAGGGTACATTTATGGATTAATGATTTCATGATGATTAAAATTAAAATGAGAACTTATGTGTAGTGAGATGCTTATAGTTTACAAGCACTTACAGAACCACCAAATACTTTATTAATAAAGTACTTATGTAAGGGTATTCCTACAGGAAGAAGGCATGTCAGGCCACAGACTCTCTTTTAGAAGCTCCAACATACCTTGGACTAAATGACATGGCACCTGTGTGTTCTCTGAGGCCGGGATTGGGAAAATGTGTTTCATTTCACAACACATTTCATTAGGCAACTGTTTCAGGGGAAATGGATATCTTCATAAAATACATATTACAAAGTGAAAGTTCTCTAGGGATTTTCTTGAGACTACTATTATAGCTACATCTTCTCTTTGATAAAGTTAATCAACTTACATGAATTCTAGCGAATCGTTAAGTGAAATGATGATTATCTTTTGAATTGAATTCTATATCCATTAGTCAATGGTATTGGCTAAGTTTTCCTCCACAAGATCTGGAATAACAAGTTTTCAGTTGCCAGATTTGGTGGCATTGTTCCTGGGGCACTAAATGCTGAAGTGTCTGCCTCCAGCATAGACAACTCTGCCAATGACTAGCGCCACAAACATCCCTAATCCCACTGGTGGCACTTCTTAAATTGAGTGTGTATTTCCACAGAATCATGATCAAACAGTTGTATTTTATAGTATGATTAGAAATAAACTTAAGCACTGAGAGACTGAATATACAAATGGCTAGGCTATCTATAAAAATAGAACTTTGACCCATAACCTGCAGCAACCTACCCAAGAAACCAACCCCTTATCTAAACTCCAGCCTTGCAGAAAGCCAGATGGTATATCTCTAGTGACGATCTACGATGCTAAACAATAACTTCTATAACAATCAGCTCCAAAAGATAAAGATTTATTCATAACTGATAAGTTCCCTAATTTTTGTCCCCATTTCTAACTTAGGATCAACCAGAAAGTCAAATATGCATATCTAACCAATCACTTAGCATATCCTGCTTCTATTAGCCACCTACAGCTTTGTCATGCCAACAGCCTCCAATCAAGGCAAACCTGAAGCCTTTCTTTTGCCCACAATAAGGCTTTCCCATTCCTCTGCCTGATTTTGAATCTGCCAAAACACAAATGATGGTGGCTGAGTCCCCTGCTCCGTAGCATGTACTGAATATTCTTTTTTTTTTCATTTGGTTAGTCTTTATTTCCACAGTACTGTGTTTTTTATTTTTTTAAATATATTTTTGATTATATATTACAGAGAGGAAGGGAGAGGGAGAGATAGAAACATAAATGATAAGAATCATTGATTGCTGCCTCCTGCATGCCCTCTACTGGGGATTGAGCCCACAACCTGGGCATGTGCCTTGACCAACCGTGACCTCCTGGTTCAGAGGTTGATGCTCAACAGCTGAGCCTCGCCTGTTGGGCAGCACTGTGGTTCAAATAGGCTTTGTAGGCTAGGTGATTTCCAAACCATCTATCATGCATTCATTTATTCTCACTGAAGAAACATTTACTAAAAGCATTAATATGGGTCACATTCCTTGCTAAGTACAGGTGCAGATAAAAAAGATACAGTCTTTACCTCAGAGAACAGTAGTAGCTTGACAACTAAGGAGATGAACATGAATGAAACAACAACCAAGTCAATGGATGTTATTGCGCTGGGGCAGTGTTTTCCAAATGTGGTAAACTAACTACAGGTCACATGAGAACACTTCCAGGCAGTTCTAAGTGGCTGAACATTTTTACTTTAATAGCTGTAAACTTGAATGCAGATTAAAAAAAGAAGTTATTTCAAGACCATCAAACCCATGATTTCACAGCTTTGGAAAAAATCTAGTCAGGAGATAAAAGCCACCATTATTTCAACAGAAGAAATTCAATGTAAAGAATTGTTAATTGGGTATTAAAGATCTAAAAAAAGGAAAAAGAGAACATTTAAGGTATCATGCAGGAAGCTGTCACTCTTAGGAAAGGGGCTGAAATTGCTCAATTTCAGAAGCCCGAAGATACCCTAGAGTTGAAGCTCAACACCCCTGGTAAGATTAACACGTGTCTGAGTTGAATGGAGGTGTCCTATGGGCCAGAGTACTGGGCAGAAATCTAAGCGCTGAGTAGTTGGTATCAATGACTGTAACTGAAACACCAGCCTCCGCTGGAGGGAAGAGGTGTTTAGGGGAAAGCAGAGGAAGAAGCAGACAGAAAGGATTATGCTCCTTCCTCCTCTAGACTTGTCATCTCCCTCTGGGCTTCCATTGGCCCATCCAATAAGAAGCCAGCCAGTTGGCAAAGGAGAAATGGGGTTTGCTGAGTCCCAGACCAGCACCAAAAGCTATATAGAAGGGTGAGCTTGAGTCTGAGAAACAAGTTAATGTCTACTATAGTCTGTCTCCTTGGGCTTTTCTACATCCACATGCATGCACTTCTAAACATGATTAAACTTCCTACACGAAAAACAACTCTTTATTAGCAAAGTTAACCCTCTAAATCCCATATATGGTAAGAGAAGTGAGAAAAAATTAGTACACACACAGCAAGGAAGAAAATATGCATAACTGCTCAGTAACTTATAATGAATTCATCACAAGGCTGTAGTTAATAATCTTCATATTCCTTTTCCTCTCCCCTCAGCCAGGATCTGTTGGGTTTATACCTCATAAGGTAACCCAAGATTTCATTGTCTAAAGGGTCTACATCATTCCTGCTTCTGAGGTGGTTGTTTTCCATTCAAGTTTGTCAGTGGACATTGAAGTGCTACAAGATGCCCCTGGGTTCCACGTGTCATTCTCCGTCACCCACCATGTAGAAACAGCACAAATGCCCTTGTTCTCCTGTACCAGCCAGGAGAGGAAACGCCTTTGCCTACTGGTTTAGTGGCAAAATGACCAGATTGTTTCAATTTCTGTCTGAATACTCGTGTTCCCTGGTGGGAGCACTCCTCCCTTGCAAACTCAGACCTCCAGAACACAACACTGAGGAGATAGGAAGCAAAACATTTGTGAATGTGTTACTGGGAGGAACAGTGAGAGGTGCCACTTTCTCTACCTCTGCTTAATTCCAGACCATTTATTCTAATGAGATCAACAGCCCCATTAAGTGGTCACTGATTCAAAGCACGGAATTTGTAAGATGGAGTTTTGTGTCCCACTTTGGGCCATAACTGAGTCTTAAGTAGACCATTCCACCATTCTATTATACCTGCTGCTCCTGTATGTGGGGTATGGGCAAAGAGCAGTGAATTCCAGAGGCACAAACCCATTGCCCCACTAATTTTTTATGAAATGGGTTCAGTTATCAAAAGTAATGCTGTACAGAACAAGGGTGAATAAGACATTCCATAAGTTAATGGATTGTGGTGCTGGCAAAGCACCGAGAACTTCTGGCTTCTGCCCCAGGATGTAGAGAGCTGGAAGGTGTATTGCTAGGAACAAAATGAAATGAAGTCCTAGGTACGTATCTCCAGGCAGACAGAGACACACACATATATACACTAAATTCCACGGGCTTCTCTACTTACTACTGAGAATAAGGTTCAGACTAGGAGATAATCTGGGGGGTGGCAAATCCTACTGAGCTATACTATAAAAAATTGATGGTTTTGACTCATAGAAGTAAATTTCTACAGTTCAATCTAATTATACCACCATCTTCTAAATTAGTGGCTCGTTTTTTAAAAGTTCCAATACTGAATTTAATTAAAATTATTATTTGAAAGTATAAGATAACAGAAAAATATATGAAAACAGATGTTTATTACAGAACATTATTTTTTCTTATTAATTAAAAGCTTTAAACAAAACCGCTTAATTCCACAAACTGACTGATTTGGTAGCATGCAAATATTTTAGGCTAGAGAGGCATGCTTGTTCTTGATGAATATACGTAGAATAAATTCTCACGACATTTGATTCCAAAATGTATGAAATGACTTAACATTAATAATTTAAAGTAAAATGCAAACACAAGGACAATTTAAACACTATTATTAAGTTATGTGTCAATTTAAGGTCAGCAATTGAAAAGATATATTTAAAAATAATCTGGGGTAAAAAAAATTTTAGGAAGCAAACATTGCCTTTGTACATTTGAAGATCAAGGGCTAAAAATCCACTCTTGATGAATACCATATTAAGCAAAGGATGTATAACATCCATCATACATCTGTTTCAAAAACAGCATGTTTCCAAAATTATACATTTCTTTACAAATAAACATTACAATATCAATAACTATAGAGAAACCAAAGAAATCAGTTCCAAAATATGTTAACTCTCACAAGGCATCTCTGAGCCATATCTTAAGGCATACATTTTAATCTTGGGGCTTTAAGAACATCTTCTTTGCTTTAATTGGTTTTATGTCTCCATTTTCATCTTCTTCATAATTGGCACGGTCTCTTTTCTTGGCAAACTTTTTTCCAATTGTCCCCACCAAGGTCTCATATCTGTTAAGATGATAAATAGCACAAATTTAATTCCAAATAAAAAAGGCAGGAATCAAGTCTTATCAAGAATGCAACAAAGGCCTGGCAGGTGTGGCTCACAGTGGTTGAGTGTCGACCCTTGAACCAAGAGGC
Source organism: Myotis lucifugus (assembly GCF_000147115.1). Taxonomy (NCBI): domain Eukaryota; kingdom Metazoa; phylum Chordata; class Mammalia; order Chiroptera; family Vespertilionidae; genus Myotis; species Myotis lucifugus. The sequence continues at coordinate 3,629,638 of NW_005871083.1, read as the reverse complement.
CATCGGATCGATTCCTGGTCAGGGCACAAGCATGGGTTGCAGGCTCTATCCCCAGTAGGGGGAGAGGGGTGTAGGAGGCAGCCAATCAGTGTTTTTCTGTCATTATTGATGTTTTTATTTCTCTATCTCTCTCCTTTCCTCTCTCTAAATATCAATAAAAAAAAAAAAGAAAATGCAACAAAGAATAAGAAAAATCATAACTATGATTAAAATAAGCCACCTGATTTAAAAACGTATAAACTTCTCTAAGAATGATTAAATTCTCCCCTACTTTTTCTTTTTGTATTATCCAAAGTAAATTGAGATGTATATTCAAATATGCATTGGAAACAGCACTGGAAATGAGCCCTCAACTGCCAGCCTGTAACAGTATGAATCCACCTCAGGTCATGTCAGAGAAAGTAGAAACAGTCATTTTCCTGCTGGGGTAAGAGAAGTACACATGTGAGAGCCAGTGAATGCTGGCCACAGGTCACAAAGTTGTCCCAAGGTAATGGTTACCTTCTAGCCATTTCTTCATCTGACACATCAAGCTCCACTGTTTCATCTTCAACTTCTTCTGCTTTGTTCTTAGCATTCATCTGAAGCATTAATTTCTGAAAAATACACCAACATGGCCAACAGGGCTGAAAAAGGCTTGTGAAAGGAACTGGTGTCCAATGTATTTGAAGGTAGAGAAGCAGAGGTCAGACTCTACAGGACTAACAAAAATTCATAAGCAGTTTTCTGTACTACTTTATTCCACACTGAACTAACACAAGTCTGCTCTGAATTAAGAACAGTAAGAGAAAGCCCCACTAGATTAGACTTGTTAATTAAATTGTATTTTAGATCATAAATCTTATTATTAGTTACTCATATCTATAGCAGACACACTGCTACACCAATGTGTGGTGGTTAAAAAAATTGGGAGAGATATCTCAGCTGCAGAGGTCCCACCTGATGAGCAAAGGGCCCCAGCCTCACACCAGTCCTGTCAGCCCCAGGGTTCCAGTGCTGGGAAAAGTAGTCCTCATAACTTCTGGCTGTAAAAACCAGGGGAAATTGTGGCTGATGACACAGAGGCCACTAGAGTTCCAGGTGTTCTCCTTAAAGGGCCTGCACATGGACTTACTCAGGCTCACTTGCCCTGAGCTCCAGCTCTGGGGCAGCAACTTGAAAAGCTCCAGGGACATACAGGGAGAAAATGAATGTCTGGCATCAGCGTAAGGGCTTTCTCCCAGACCGGAGTGCTGGCAGAGGCCACTGTTCCTTTGCTGAGCCCTCCCCTCAACAAAGCTGGCAAGTGGGCACAGTATCTGAGTCTTCATCAACCTGGCTAAAACACTGTTCTCCCTGCCTCATCCAACTTGTGGGCCCACACAAGCCATTTCCAGCAGCTTTTCCATACAAATAGCCTGTCTTGGCTCATGCTGTGGACTTTCTTAAAATCTCTCAAACAAGCAGCATCTGTATTTCTTGCTAAGTGGCCCCAGGCCCAGCACTAGTAGCAGCCAGCCTAGGTTCGAAGCTTGGCCCCTCCTGGGCTCCTCCAAGCCCACACATGTAGCAGCCATCTGCAAATTGTTCTGCAGTTCATACTGTGGTCCAAGGCAGGGCACAGGCAGTTGCTAGCCTTGGCCTGTACTTCCTGAGAGGCCGCAGAGCCAGCACACCCACTGGACAGCTTTCAGACCATGCCAGTTTACAACCCAACCACCTCCATGAGTAACACACTCAAGAGGCGAACTCAGTGGGCACCAGAGACCAGCTGAAGGAAGACCTGCTTTGTGGGGTCAATCCCTATATAGCAGATCCTCCATGCTGGTCTCAGCCAGTCCTCGAAGATGACTGACCTGGGGGTAAACTCCTACCATTGACATGCCAATAGCAGTCAATGTTCAACTACAACAGGGTTCACATAGCCCACACAGGGGGCACAGTTGGAGTGCCCAGCTCAGGTGATTGGGGAGGCTACACCATTGGGCCCTAGAGGACACCCACTACATAAGGCTATCAAGACTGGGAGATGTAGCAGATCTACCTAATACATAGAAACAAACACAGGGATACAGATAAAATTAGGAGACAAAGAACCATGTCCCTAATAAAAGAACAGAACAAAACTCCAGAAACAGAACTACACAAAATGGAGTCAAGCAATTTACCAGATGCAGAGTTTAAAACACTGGTTATAAGGATAATCAATGAACTTTGGGGAAGAGTAGATGAACTTAGTGACAACTTCAACAAAGAGATAGGACACATAAAAATGGAGAAAGAAAACAGAAAAGAACCAGTCAGAAATGAAGAGTACAATAACTAAAATGAAGAATGCATTATAGGGAATCAACAGTAGAGTAGATGAAGTAGAGGATCAAATTAGCTATTTGGAAGTTAAGGAAGCAGAAAACAGACATCAGAACAGCAAAAAGAATACAAAAAAATGAGGATAGTATAAGGAGCCTCGGGGATAACTTGAAATGTACCAACATTCACATCATGGGGGTGCCAGGAGAAGCAAGCAAGGAATTGAAAACCTATTTGAAAAAAATAATGACAGAAAACTTCCCTCACCTGGTGTCAGACATACAAGTCCAGGAAGCATGGGAAGTCCCAAACAATATGAACCCAAAGAGGCCCAGACCAAGACACACCATAATTAAAATGTCAAAGGTTAAAGACAAAGAGAGAATCTTAAAAGCAGCCAGAGAAAAGCAGTTAGTTACCTACAAGAAAGCTCCCATAAGACAGTCAGCTGATTTCTCAACAGAAACTGTGCAGGCCAGAAGGGACTGCCACAAAATATTCAAAGTGATGAAAAGCGGGGACCTACAACCAAGATTACTCTACCCAGAAAAGCTATCATTTAGAATTAAAGGACAGGTAAAGAGCTTCCTAGACAAAAGCTAAAAAAGTTCGTCACTACCAAAACAGTATTATAAGAAAAAGAAGACAAAAGAAAAAATATAAATAAAATGGCAATAAATACTACATATTGATCAATAATTACACTAAATGCAAATGGTTTAAATCCTCCAATCAAAAGATATAAGGTGGCTGAATAAATAAGAAAACAAGACTGTTACATATGCTGTCTATAAGAGACTAACTTCAGACCAAAAGACACACACAAACTAAAAGGGATAGAAAAAGATAGTTTATGAAAATGGAAACAAACAAAAAATCTGGAGAAGCAATACTTATACCAGCAAAATAGACTTTAAAACAAAGGTTATAATAAGAGACAAAGGAAGACCAGCAATTCCACTTCTGGGTATTTATATGAAGAAACTGAAAACACTAAATTGAAAAGACATATATATCCATGTTCACTGCAGCATTATTTACAACTAGGGGCCCAGTGCACAAATTTGTGCACCTTGAAAGGAACTGTGGGCTGCGAGGCTGAGGTGGGCACAGGGGCGGGTCTCGGCCCATCCTTTGCGTCCCTACCCAGCCCCTTCCGTTGCAGCCCCCAGTCCCCTGGCAGTCCCGCTCCAGCCGCCACCGCTTCCACACGCTGATGGTGCAAGCAGCGGTGTGAGTGGGGCCAGCGCCAGCAGTGGTTACGGGTGGCGGCGCCGGCAGCAGGTGCAAGTGCTGGGAGGGACCGTGGCGTGCGGGAACAAAGAATTTCAGTAACCAGCAGAGACATGACCCAATGACAGCGACTGGAGTCCTGCCTTGGTCTGGCGCCCCTGCTCACCTGCTCTACCATCCCGCCATGGCCGATGCCCGCCATGTTCCACGCTCTGCTGCCTACTGCTGACACCCACCATGTTCTGCCCGCGCCCCCTGATGGTCAACGCACATCAGTGACTGGATGTTTGGTTGTTCTGCCATTTGGTCTATTTGCATATTAGGGTTTTATATATATATAAATAGCCAAGATATGGCAGCAACCTAAGTGTCTATCAATAGATGAATGGATAAAGAAGTGGTGCATATATATAATGGAATATGACTGAACCATAAAAAAAAGAATAAAACCTTGCCATCTATAAAAACAGATGGACCTAGAGACAGAAAGACAAAAATAAAGTCAGATAGAAAAACAAATGTCAGATGACTTCACTTATATGTGGAATCTAAAACACAAAATAAACAAACAAGCATAACAGAAATAGATGCATAGATGTAGAAAACACTCTGACCACTGGCAAATGGGAGGGTGGTTGGGGAGATAGGTGAAAAAGGTGAAGAGATTAAGAAGGACAAATTGGTAGTTACAGAATAATCATGGGGATGTAAAATACTGCACAGGGAATGTAGTCAATAATCCTATATAATAAAACCCTAATATGCAAATTGTTCCCTTGACCAGGAGTTCGACCGTTTGCTATGATGTGCACTGACCATCAGGTGGCAGCGTGGAACATGGCAGGCATCAGCGATGTGGCGCTGGCAGCTGGTGGCAGTGGAGGCGCTGCCGGCCCCAATGGCCCCGACAGAGTGGGACCATGGCAGGATGGTAGAGCAG
>NW_005871083.1:3621706-3624376 GCF_000147115.1 Myotis lucifugus | reverse complement strand
TAAACTTTCAGATTTCCTCCAAAATTCCCACCTTGAGCCAAATGTAATAAGTATATAGTCAAGAGTAATTTTAAATGCTTTTTTTTTTTAAATGGTGGTGGTGGTTGTGGGGCAGCAAATTGCTGGATGGAAGAACTGGATAGTGGGCCTTGGTATAATGGGGAGGACCTGCCTCACCTCCAAACACGAGGGTGGATAATGTATCCCCTATGATGTCCATGTATCATGGGCCTCTCTCCATCTTTTTATCTCACATTAACCATTACTTGACAGTTACCCTCTGACAGATTTTATTTTTACTGTATAATACTTTCTTTATAGCAAAGGTAGAACAAGGAAGGGAAAGCAGACGAGAAACTAGTCTCAATTAGCTTTTCCAACATTGAAAGGACTAAACATAAAATAATTTTGGGAATACAAACTCTGTGAGGGCATACACTTGGGTTCCCTGCTGTATTTCCAGTGCTTCTAGAGGGCTGATACACCACAGGCACAGAATAAATATGTACTGACAAAATAAACTCTATGCTAGGTGTTACTAGAAACACAATATTAAACATGTGTTCTAAATACATCCTGCTTATAATAAAGTGCTCTCAAGTAGGTATCATTCTTTTCATAAACAAGTATATCAAACTTTTCTCACATTTTATGACAGCTCAGATGTACAAACCAAACAGTTCAAAACTTTCCCCCAGAGAGAATGTACCCAATGGTACAGAGGCCCATTAAATTCTGAGGCCAAATCAACTCCTTTTCCCACATACCAGACATACTTTGGAGTGCCTGTCCACCCACAGCCCCAGTCTTTGAGTATAACACACTCATTATCTGCTTTTCCCCCTCCTTTGTTCCACTGCCCATTTTCTTTTCCCAATCTAAAGCTGTAAGCAGGCCAAAGCAAGGAAAGCATATAGTAAAAACAAACACTTTTAGTGTTGATTCTGTATAAAGTAAATTTAACAGCTTAATTATCATACCCTTTAAAAAGGAAGAGGAGGGGGAGAAAATTAAACTAGAATCTTTAAAAATAAACTTTGGCAATTAACTTGGTTAGCTGTGGTTGTCTACAGGCATCTTTAGGGAAGTGGTTTTCAACCAGGGAGACTCTGCTCACCAGGGGACCTCTGGCAATGTCTGGAGACATTTTTGGTTGTTACAACTGGTATGTGTGTGTGTACACTACTGGCGTCTAGGGAGTGGAGAATACAGACCAGGGATGCTGTTAAACATCCTACAATGCACAGGACAGTCCCCACCACAAAGAACAATCTGGCTCAATACATCATACAGTGCCAGGGCTGAGAAACCCTGGCTTTAAGTGTCATAAAACTAAAGCTTTATATCACAGACCTCCATTTGGTTGGTCAAGTATCTGATAGATGGCTTTTACTATACAACCAGAATTCTGATATTTGTTAAGTGAAGGCCTGTGCTTCTTTAAAAACCCGAGGCAGGAAAATTCAAATGAACAGAGCAGTTATAAGGCGACTATTTTACTTTTCAAACCAACTTACCAAAGGATTCTTTTAAAAATCTATTTACAAGTTTGGATCAAAACCTGTCCATTAAAAAGTCAAATTACTCAATTTTTAAGTAACACTTTTTTCCAGTAGCAAAGATTCATTTATAGATGCCAGAGAATAATTTTTAATAATAGCATCATATGAATAAAATCCTGATGTTACTATAAAAGACCTGAGCTGAAATTCTAGCACTTACAGTGGCACTGTTAAGAACTTATACTGCTATATTAAATTATCTACTCAATTCCACCATAAAACTAGACTGCAATGCCTGCAATTTCTTTAAATAGCTATGGCAGTATTTCAAGATTTGTTATTTTCCATATAATAAGGAGAAATGGTACCTGGGGTGGAAAACCTAAACCCAATTATTAGCAGAAAGAATTCAATTGGAAAAATTTTAAATTTAAAGTAATTATATTAATACCTCAACCTCAGGATTAAATCCTCTGAATGACATTCTTCCATAGAGAAGATCTTCACATAACAAGAAACTCTGCTCTTCTATTATGAAACTCCTAAATGGGAAAATAAACCTGTATTAATAGCATGTCTACTTATAACAAAGCAAAGCAAATATAAGTCAAGATTTCAAGTGAAAAATCCATCTTACAGTTCTCAGTAGAATCAAGTAAAAATACAATAAGATTTCTAATCTAGGGTTAGAAATAAAAACTGATTAATGTGTCCGGTAAACACATTAGGAGGCAGGAACTGCTGGCTGGAGTCATAGCCTCTTTTGAACACTACATCTGATTTACATAAATGCACAAGGTAGAGACCTATTATAATAAACATGGATTTTCCATATTTAAAGCAAAATATCCTTGATGTTTACACCACTCACCTAGTTCTTATTAAATACTGTGAAATCAGAGTCCTGGGGAGTTTTAAAAGAGTTTATTAGTCAGAACTCTTAGCTACAAACATGACTAATGTTGGATGATTTAAGCATAGAAGGAATTTACTGTAAAAATACTGGGTATCTCACAGAATCACTGGGAAAGCTGGATGAGAACTAGAAAATGGGCAGAAACAAGGGTAGATAGGTAGTCGACCTAAAACCAAAATCACACTACAAAACTATCCTAATAAAAATGATGCTGCTGCTCAGAGGGCTAAATAGTACTGGACACTACAGAGG
>NW_005871083.1:3603735-3620280 GCF_000147115.1 Myotis lucifugus | reverse complement strand
CCTTATACGGCCTTCGACTGGACATACACCTTCTGCGGGCAGTAGGCCGGCTGCCCCCCCCCTGGTCAAACTCCTGGTAGAGGGGACAATTTGCATATTAGCCTTTTATTATATAGGAGGATTCGTGGGCCATACACAATTACCAACTTAAAAGTCAGCCTGCTATATTTGGTCAAACATTTAATTAACTCACTCCTAATGCCTTGGCAGGGCCAGACCAAATGATTTTGTGGGTGGCTTTCCCACTGCAGTCCGACAAATCAGTTTGAGGCAGCTCAGGGAGAAAAGAACTCATTCCTTGCCTTTCCAGCTTATGTTGGCATCCAGTATTCATTGATTTGTGATTGCATCACTTCACTCTGTGCCTCCATGGCCACAATGTCTTCTCCTCTGTGTGTATGAAATCTCTCTGTCTCCCTTTTATAAAGATATAATTAACTGCATTTAGATCTCACCGAGATAATCCACAATAATCTCCCCATCTAAAGATCTTTAACTTAATCACATTAGTAAAGTCAATTTGGGGATATAAGGTAATACAGGTTCCAGGGATGAAGGCCTGGATATTATTTGAGGGACCATTTTTCAGTTTACCACACCTGGGAAAGAAAATTTTCCCTGGAATTGTATGTTGAACAAATATGAGACTTGGCACAGAGGATGGAAATGTTTGACTTTTGTACCAAAAATGAAGAGACCAAGTTGAATACCCTGTGACAATGAATAGAAAGGTCACACCTTAGAGTACTACTAAGCTAGCCCTAGAGTAAAGGCTATAAAACCTACTCTAACAAAAACAGGGATCAAGCTGGTCAGTATGTAAATTAAATGCCTAATGTAACAAATTTCAACCCTTTATTAAGGATGGGTACTCAGCAATATAACATAATGTATAGCCCACAAAAATTACTAGAGCCTTGGCTGGGTGGCTCATTTGGTTGGAGCATTGTCCCATACACCAAAAGGCTGTGGGTCCGATTCCCAGTTGGGGCTCATATGGGAGGCAACTGACTGATGTTTCTCTCTAACATCAATCAATCTCCCCCCAGCCCTTCCTCTCTTTAAAAACGAATGAAAAAAAATATCGTCGAGCGAGGATTAAAAAAAAAAAAGCACTAGACATGTAAGGAAGCAGAAAAATTTGACCCATTAACAGAAAACAAGTCAATAAAAAAAGAAAAATGATTGAATTAATAAAAAAACATTAAAATAGCTATTATAAATATGGTCAAGAATTTAAAGGGAAATATGAATGGAAGAAAGATACAAATAATGTGAATTAAAAAATGGAAATGAAAACATTACCAAATAAAAATTTTAGAAAAAAAACTAAAGTGAAAAATCAGGATAGTCCTATACCTATTAAAGAAAATGAATTCATATTAAAAAATATTCTCAAAGAGAAAACTCCAGGTCCAAATGGCTTCACTGGTGAATGTTATCAAACACTTAAGGGAGAAATAATATCAATTTTACACAAACTAAGAAATGAGAAGAGGAGGAACACTTCCAAAGTTATGCTACTGCCCAAGCTAAAGGCATTATAAGAAGTCTATATTCCAATACCCTCTATGAATATTGATACAAAACTCATTATTAAAATATTAATAAATTAAAATACATATTATAAATAAATGCCAAGTGGGATTTGTTTCATAAATATAAGGTTGCTTTGACATTCAAAAATCAATATAATCCCCACAGAAGAAAAATCATATACTTATCTCATCAAAAATGTTTTCATAAAATTTAACATTATAAAAATCCTTAGTAAGCTAGGGAAGGAAAATATCTCACACTGATAAAGGGCATCTATGAGAACACACAGTACTTCATATTTAAAAGTAAACATATTAATGCTTTCCCCCTAGGAGCAGAAACAATGCAAGGATGTCCATTCTTATCATTGTTCTGGAGGTCCTAACCAATGAAATAAATAAAAGGTATACTTTTCTTTTTTTTGGTCAGTGACAAAAATGCATATGCAAATAATCTTAAGAAATCTTCAAAAAATACCTACTAGAGTGAGTCAATTTAGCATAGTTATAGAATACAAAGTCAACATATAACCATCAATTTCTACATACATAAAATAAATTTTTAGGAAAAGGCCATCATAGAATTTAAAAATTTGAAATATGTAGAGGTATACTTATACAGAATCCCTACACAAAAAAACTATAAACCACTGCTGACAGAAATTAAATAATAGCTAAATATATGGATATATCATATTTATGGATTGGAAGACAATTTTGTTACCCCAAATTGATCTATAGAGTCAGTGCAATGCCATTCAATATCTTACTTTTTTGGGGTAAGGAGATGATGGGGGAAAAATTAACAAGGTGATTCTAATATTTATATGGGAAAGCAGAAGATGTAGGCTAGCAAAACAATCTTGAAAAAGAATAAAAGTGAAAATTTACACTATCTGATATCAAGACTCACTGCGATCCATAGTAATCAAGCTAATATATCAACACACAGGCTAAGGTCCAGAAATAGACCCATATTAACATAGCATATTGATTTTTGACTAGAGCATCAAAACAATGAAATGAGTAAAGTATTTTTAATAAATGGTACTGGGATCACTGGTTATCTAAAAAAAAAAAGAAAAGAAGAACCTTGAATCCTACATCACACCATATACATAAAATCAGAGACAGAGCATAAATAAAATTCACAAAAATTCTAGAGGAAAACACAGAGAATGAATATATTTGCAACCTTGGTACAGGCAAAGATTCACTAAACAGGAGAAAGAATTAACTATAAAAGGAAAAAAATTAATGAAACAAAATTAATAAAAACTGTTTATCAAAACACAAGAAAATAAATAGGCACACCACAGACTAGGAGAAAATATTCACAATACATATGTATATCTGGCAAAGAATTTGAATTTAGAATATAAAGAACTATCTGTACAGAAGTATGTAAATTCTACCTTAAAAAGAAAAAGCTCTATGTAAATATCGAACTCTAATTAAGGGATAAAATGTACTTATGCCTACTACTTACTGTGAAATACATAAAAAATAAAATAGATTGACAGATATATAGAGGAGTAGAAAAATATGTAATACAGAATGTTAGAAAAAAATGACAAAAACCACTTAAAAAAAAAAAGGATGAAAAATTTGAATAGGGACTTCATAAAGGTAGATATGGAAATGGCCAATAAGCATTCTTTAACATTATTCATCACCAGGAAAATGCAAATTAAAAACCATGAGATATCACTAGAATGCTAAAATAAAATTAAAACAATAACACAAAATATTGAAAGGGTATGAACTCCTATACTACCTTAGTGAAAGTGAAAAATGGTACAATCACTTTGGAGACTGATCTGAAAGCTTCTCCTATGTTACATATATGCCAACCATATGATCCAGCATATCCACCTTTAAAACCAAGAAACACGAAAATAGAATTCTATCCAATTCATTCAAATTCTTTTTATCTAAAAATTTGTGTTTGGTTGGTTTATAAGGTGTGGTCTGGGTAGGCCTCTTGGATGGGATGGTATCTGAGCAAAATTCAAAAGAGAGTGAGAAACAAGATATGAGGATACCAGGGGAAAAATACCAGGACTAGTTAAAAGTAAAGGCCCTGAAAGGAGAATGTAAGTGGCCTTCCTGGGAAACATTAAGGAAGCCTCTATGACCTAGGAAGAGTGAGAGAAGGTAAAAATGGTAGGAGGTCAAAATGTCTTGGTTGAAGTACATAAAGAAAGTCTACCCTCATAACACTAGGATGTTCCCTGATAATACTAAGACGTTATTTGCCCTTTTTACTAGGTTGATATTTGCACAGTGTGTGCAAAAGCTATTAGGGGGAAAATCACATCTTATTATAAATTAAAGTAGTGATACCAGACTATACTAGCAGTCATTACACTGTCTACCGCTAAATTTCACATTAAAAAAAGGCCAATAATTATGTCCTAGAAGATGAAGCACTAAAAATTTATTAATTTTTATTGATCTCAGCCCTTGATTACACTTTTTACAAATATTCTCTACACAAAATGGGAAGCATTTATAGGATACTTCTGATTGGTGAAGTATGACTGTCTTGAGAAAATGCACTTGTGTGATTGAGTTGTGAGTTGAACTAGCTACTTTTTTCTTTTCTTTTTTAAAAAAATATATTTTATTGATTTTTTACAGAGAGGAAGGGAGAGAGATAGAGAGTTAGAAACATCGATGAGAGAGAAAGATCAATCAGCCGCCTCCTGCACACCTCCTACTGAGGATGTGCCCGCAACCAAGGTACATGCCCTTGACCGGAATCGAACCTGGGACCTTTCGGTCCGCAGGCCGATGCTCTATCCACTGAGCCAAACCGGTTACGGCACTACTTTTTTCTTGATACACCATAACTGTAGTTTTCAAACTTGGGTACTTAGCAGATATTTTCTTGAACATAAAATAAAGTAAATATGTCACTTCAAGGGAAACAACTGACAACACTTATTGCCAATAATAAAATTCAAGCTTTAAAGCAAAAAACAGAATTTTGAATAGCTTGTATATGTCATTTTGGGCTTGACAGGTTCCCAATACTTAAAGCCTTTTCTGATGAATCCCACAGTAATATTAATGATGTAATTTTTGATACTGTACAATAAAATGAGTTATTTGGAAAAATCTATATAATTCATTAAGCTAATATATTCCAAATGAGAAATGCATGATGTTATGAAATTATGCATTGACAAAAGATCTATTAAAAATATAAGATAGACCAATGATTATGACAAAGATGTTTTTAGGTTCCTCTCTGCAGTTAATATCTAAGAAACTACTACTTATTGAGTTTTGGAGTAGTATCAAAGAATTATCTGAAAAAGGTATTACAACACCCCTCTATCCTCAACTACATCATCAAGTATGGGGTGGACTTTCTTTATGTACTTCAATCAAAACAACATCCAATAACAAGCTGAATGCAGGAGTTAGAGAAGAATCCAGCTGTCTTCTATAATGCTGGACATTAAGGAGATTTGCAAAAACGTAAAACAATGCCATTTTTATCCCTAATATTTTTTTTTGTCTTGGAAAAGTTCTTTTGCATGCAAAAATGTGTTATTTATGTTAACATGTAATGCATTTGTTTTTTAAATAAATATTTTAAAAATGTTTTAATTTCTTATATAAATATCAACATGAAGAGTACCAGTGCTCTTCACTAATGATTTTCTTTTCTTCCTCTTCTAGTTGTCTTGACCTGTCTTTAAGAAGTTTTTTATGGGTTCTAAATATTTTTTTAAAAATGTAAATAAACCTTGAGTCCAAAACATTGAGAACCACTGTTCTTTAGGTTCCACCATTATAGTCCAGTTAGCACCTCACTTCCTGCAGGACCACCTCTCCCTAAGGGAATCTAAATTTAGGCACACATTCTCCTGATCTTGGATCTCTAGCCTCTAAAACTGTAAGAAATAAATTTCTGTTGTGTATAAGCTACCCAGCCTGTAGTATTTTGTTATAGTAGCTCAAATGAACTGAGACATTTAACTCCTAGGAAAGAAATCTAAAGGTCATTTTTCTGGGAATAATATACTGTGTTGGGGCAGGGGATACTGAAAACAAGATGGAAATCCTCCTGGAATATCTGGGATACTTTGTGCAAGTGTAGTCAAGGCATAAAATGAAATTATAGCTCCTTACCAGTCAGTAAAGGCCCTTTTCTACACTCCCTGCTTCTAAATCCATACCATCTCTGGCATTATCTTCCCCTACCTCCTTAACATCTTCCTTCCTCTGATAAGCAATAATAAAAAAAAAGCAAGTACACAGAGAAGCAAGCAGAGAAAACAAAGTAGCTTTCTCCGACCCCTCCTGGTGGGACATACTTTTTATCTTTGGAGAGAGGAGCATCTAACCTTCTAAAAGATCCAGAGACAATCACCCAAATGAACAAGGGAGTGTAACATGTTAAAAACAAAGAATAAGGTACAAAAAGGAAAAACATAAACATGCCTGAAGATAATAAGCAGTATCTTTAGTTCTTTCACAAAGTTTAAGTAAAACCATCTTAGCACAGAGCTTATTAAGGTAAGACAAGCATCAAGAAGAATTGTTAAGTAGCTTCCAGAAAAATTTACATAAATTAATGGATAATGTGGATCCATCACTCCTTCATTCAAAATTATTTATCAATCACCAAACAAGCTTACAGTGGAAGACCAATGGTCTAGTGCAGCGGTCGGCAAACTGAGGCTCGCGAGCCACATGCGGCTCTTTGGCCCCTTGAGTGTGGCTCTTCCACAAAATACCACGTGCGATCGAAACTTCGTGGCCCATGCGCAGAAGTCGGTTTTCGGCCTGGGCGAGTCTATTTTGAAGAAGTGGCGTTAGAAGAAGTGGGGCTACGTTCGCTGAGGTCGGCCCCTCAGATTGAGGATGTTTTTAGCAAAGGCCAGGTTAGGAGTACCCTAATTAAGTTAATAACAATGTACTTACCTATATAGTTTAAGTTTAAAAAATTTGGCTCTCAAAAGAAATTTCAATCGTTTTACTGTTGGTATTTGGCTCTGTTGACTAATGAGTTTGCCGACCACTGGTCTAGTGTGTTATCTCAGCTTTAGTAAGGACTAGCCTGGTGACACTGAGCAAGTTATTTTCTCTTAAGCTTCAGTTTCCTCAACTATAAAATGGATAAAATATAGTAGCCAGCTCTCAAGTTTGCTATGAGGATTAAATAATTAAAAGATGTGTATGGCTCAATGGTTACAACCCCAGCCCGAACACTGAAGGGTCTCTCTCATGCTTGATTCCTGTTCAAGGGCATGTACTTGGGTTGCAGGTTCAATACCCAGCCCAGGTTGGGGCACGTGGGGGAGGCAACTGATTGATGCGTCTCTCTCACATCAGTGTTTTTAACTTTTTCTCTCTCACCCTCCCTCCCTCTTTCTAAAAATCAATGGGAAAAATAGCCTTGGGTGAGGATTAAAAAACCCCCCCAAAAATACAAAACAAAACAAAAAAAAGAGATGTAAAGTGCTTAGCCCTGTTCCTAGCACACATTACAGACTCAATGAATGTTTAGATAATTGGTATTAATAGTAAAATATTTTTTAAAAGCCCAGCCAGTGTGGGTCAGTGGTTGAGCATTGATCTATGAACCAGGAGGTCACAGTTCAATTCCTGGTCAGGACTCATACCCGAGTTGCAGGTTCATCAAACTTCAGTAAGGAGTGTGCAGGAGGCAGGTGACTTATGATTCTCTCTCATCATTGATGTTTCTATCTTTCTCTCTCCCTTCCTCTCTCTGAAATACATAAAAACTATTTTTTTAAAAAAGAGAAAAGAAACAAAACAAAAATGTCTTGACCTGTGTTTAAGAAGCTCAGTCTAATGAAAAATTCTGTTAAACTGAAATAAAACTAGAGAGCCCAGAAGTACAAACCTAATCTTTAGAACTTAATATGTAGCAAGTACATTATAGAATCTCATAAAAGGTCCCCAGTTACTACCAGAGATATGGACTAGATTCCTTCATGCAATGCCAAAAAAAAGGGATAATATTATAAGTGATAGCCAAGGGTCAGTCAAAATGTAGACCTCTTATAGGTTTAACAATTTTAGAAAACTACTTGTAAGGCTATTTCAAGAAACTGAATTGATGCTATTTCATGGGCTTTGTGTCACTGGAATGATGAGTTACATTTATAGAGATTTCACTCTGAATGCCCAAAGTGCCATTAATGTAATTTCTAATAAAACTTACTCTTTCTCTTTAAGCTCTGGTAAATCCAAGTACCAATGCTCTTCACTAATGATTTTCTTTTCTTGCTCTTCTAGTTGTTTCTTAGTTTCCGAGTCCAGTCCCCTTTGCATGAACTGTCAAATCAAAACAAAATCAGTGCCAGCAACTAATGTTCCCAACTTAGAGTTAAAAAAAAACCTCAAATAACTTTATTCTTTCACTTGTTCTTCCCCATTTCTCCAGAAATCCCACCCCATGATTGAGGACTCCATAAAACCTGCTCTTCACTTGTATCTATCCTCTGAAATGCTGATCAACTATATGGCTGCTCTTTATTTTACAACAGGAGGCCCAGTGCACGGATTCATGCACTGGTGGGGTCCCTTGGTATGGCTTGCGGGGATCAAGCCGAAATTGGCAGTCCAACGCCGCCAGCTGCTCCTGCTCATCCTGGCCCCACTGTGCCTGACACTGCTTGGTAGGCTCACTGGCGCTCCACTGCAGTCTCCAGGCTGTGGTGGCCAGCAGTGAGCCCTGTGAATGGCACCCCTCGGTCAGCTGAGTGGTGCTCCTGCTGTGGGAGCGCACTGACCACAAGGGAGCAGCTCCTGCCTTGAGCATCTGCCACTTGGTGGTTAGTGTACATCATAGTGACTGGTCGACCAGTGGCTTAGGCTTTTATTTATATAGATAGAAGATAGATCTGTAGAAGCTCAACTCAAAATAGGCCAGTAGAGAAAATAGCAGTCCTGCTCTAGTCTCTCCC
Source organism: Myotis lucifugus (assembly GCF_000147115.1). Classification (NCBI taxonomy): domain Eukaryota; kingdom Metazoa; phylum Chordata; class Mammalia; order Chiroptera; family Vespertilionidae; genus Myotis; species Myotis lucifugus. The sequence goes on along the minus strand of NW_005871083.1, from coordinate 3,611,789 downwards.
TAGTACAAACAATAGCGCTATTTCCAGGGGATAGGCAAACCAAGAAGTTAATCACAGCAAAATGATGAAATATTAATAACAGGAAAAAATAAATTTAGAAATCATCCAGCAGTTAGGTCTAGGATTATACTGATTTCCATTACCCCTATTTCTTTTCTTTATCCAGGCTCTATTTCTTTCCTTTATCCTATATTATGCTTCCCTCAACTCCAGCTCTTTCAAACACATAAACATTTTTAGGCATCAGGGCTTTACCAATGACTACTAAATGAAATGACTTGAAAAACATTCACAAATAAATAACAACAAATTCTGATGAGGATGTGAGAAAATTACCTCCTCTGTGGAAAATACATAGTTCCTTATCCAACTAAACATGAATTTACCATATGACCCAGTAATTGTCTTCTTGGACATTTATCCCAGAGAAATGAAAACTTAGTTTACTCAAAAAACTTACACATAAATAATCACAGTAGCTCTATTTGTACTAGCCAAGAACTGTAAACAATCAAAATACTCTTCAATAGGTGAATGGCTAAAATAAACCATAGAACATCCATAACATGGAATTCGACTTAGCAATAAAAAGGAAGGAACTATTCATAACACTCAACAACTTAACTGGGTCTCAAGTGAATTATGCTGAGTGAAAAAGGCCAATCTCAAAGATTATATATTGTATGATTCCATTTATATAATATCCTTGAAATAACAAAATAATAATAATGAATAATAGATTAATGATGGCCAGGGGTTAGGGATGACACAAAGGTGATGATGGAAAAGCTTTGTATCTTGAATGTGATGGCAGTTAGATAAATCTACATACAATAAATTGTATGGAAAGTTCACACACACACACACACACACACAACACACTTGAGTGCAAGTAAAATGGTGAAATCTGGGTAAACTGTGTGGATTGTACCACCATCAATGTCCCGGCTTTGCACTGTTCGTTCATCTGTCCTCATCCTTTTACCTGTGCTTATACCCTCATTCCAGGAAAGAACAGGCAGTTTCTGGAAAGCAAACCCTGTACTTCCCAGTTCTTCTGCCTTTGCTATTCAACATTATGCTTCTATCTTCTGCCTGGCAACATACTTACTCGTGAAGGTCCAGAGCACGTGTCCTTTGATAAACATTCCTTGCTTCTAATACAGCTTTATAAATACTGGCTTTATAAATACTGTTCATTAGAGGCCCAGTGTGGTCCCTCGGGGCCTGCACCCTCTAGCAATCCGGGACCCTTGGGGGGATGTCAGACTGCCGGTTTTGGCTCGATCCCCGCAGGCCAGGCCGAGGGACCCCACTGGTGCACAAATCCATGCACCGGGCCTCTAGTATGCATATAAGATCTTGGTTAATCTCTTACTACCCTCCCCCGGCCCTTCCCTCGGAGATTCATCAGTCTGTTCCATGTTTCCATGCTTGTGTGTTGAGCATCTGCCCCCTAGTGGTCAATGCGTGTCACAGCTACCAAACGGTCGCTTAGACTTTTATATATATAGATAGATGTCTCCTAAAAGATTAAGATTGTGAATGCAGACCACATCTCTTATTCATTTTGCATTATTGGTTCGTAGGCTGCAACTGGTACACAGAAAAGAGTTCAATAAAGGTTTTCTGAATGGAACTGATTCTAGACTTGTCTTATTTTTCCAGATTTCCTTTCTTAGCTGGTTCTCTTTAAACATAGATGTCTTATCCCATTACTCATATTCTTCATGGTAAAACTCACAAATCCTGTCCAACTGCCCTTTTACTTCCTATTTTTAAGTAGATATTCTTTATGGTATAGAAATAGCCATATTCATATGTACCAAAATACACACACACATTTTTCCATACATATGGAAAGGATAGAAAACCCTGTGAGTATGAATGAAGCAACTCCAGACTTAGGCAGCTGTTCAATTCTTTCTCCACAGCACCTAAGAACATACTCTAAAGCTACTGATTTAGTTTTACTCACAACAAGGGCTTGGAACAGGTATCACAAAATATCGTCCTTAGGCTAAACTTCTGTTTTTGTAAATAAAGTTTTACTGGAGCAAAGCCATACTCATTTGGTTCTGAGGTACAAGGGCCAAGTTGGTTAGACAGACTGGCCCACAAACTTTAAGTATTTACCTATTCCTTTACAGAAAAAGTTCACTAACTCCTGTCTTGAGTCCAAAAGAGTTATCACAAATAAGTACCTTCTCTATATTTCCATCATAGTCACAGACCTTCTACCTACATCCTTCACTTTCTACTTCCCATCAGGATCGACCTCCAGTTCCCAATAGATGACCCAAGTCAGACTTCAAGTACAATGGAAAATAAATGAGTCTCTATTAAATTCTCTACCCTGTCATTCTTGCTCTATATTTAGCTCTTGAACAGCTACACTGAATACAATAACCTCAGGCAGCTGCTTCAGTCCTTCTCATAAGACATTCCACTCTATCTGTATATATAGTGTCTCCTGCTATCCTGCCAATGAGTTCTTTCTTAACAATGACAGAAGTTGGAACCCAAATAGAGAACCTCTTCTTTGCTTCCAATGTCTAGTTGAGTCTCTCTCAACCACTCAGGTAAGGGGTAGATGATTTTTTAGAGTTAATTTCTTCATTCCTAACTTTCAAGTCAGATCTTTGGTCTGGTCCTTAATTATCCAGTACATCTTCATTTGACTTATTCCAAGAGTTAAACTTCTAAAATCTTTTCAGTGCTTGCTTTGTCAATCCACTCCACTTCCTTGAAATCTACATGATTGCAAATCATAAACCAAGAGAAAACTCTGTTCAGTAAAGATTCAAATTTTGCTAATATGCATGGAAGAAATGCTTTAGAAACTATAAATTATGCTGACTTACCCTTCACTTTCAATCACCCTATTCATCCCTATTTACATCCTAGCTCAATTCAATTCACATTTTGCACATGCAATATTTACTCTTCAATCTTTCAGAACGTTATTTACGCCTTGCTTCCTCTTCCTGAAAATTGCGCACCCCTCTAAACATAACATTTAACAGTTTACATCTGTAAGTGTTCAGCAACCAGTAGTAATTGATAGCAAATGGGGTCTAGGGACAGAATTCTGAATTTGAGTCTTGTCTACACTGTTTATTAGCAGTAAGTAACTTTGGGCAAGTTACTTACTTCTCCGTTTCAGTTGCCTCCACTGTTAGAGAGGGATACTAACCCACCTCAAGGGACTATGTGGAATTATTGGGTTCCTATATACAAAGCACTTAGAACAGTGTCTGGCACATAGCAAGAACTAAAATGTTTGCTGCTATTATTTAAGTTTTAAGGATTGGTTGTTTCCCGTTTTAATTTCTGTATTCATTTTAACTACCCTTGTTTTTGTCCATTTTTATCTTATTTGGTTAAATCTGAAATATAAAAGTAAATTTTGCTTGACATAACTCACTTTCACCTCATCAACTGTTATAATTCCATAGCACCACCACTGCAACACTCACCCAGATCACCAGAACTTCTGGGTGGTCTTTCTGACTGCAATTTTGGACCCCGTTGGGCCTTTCTTTCACTAAATATTACCCACAGGACAGAATAAGAGGCACAGCTAATGATACTGTTCCCCGAACTCAACAGCTTCCCAATGCTCACAAGATAAAGAAAAATATCCTTAGCCTGGCCTAAAATTCCCTGCTGTGACCTGCCTACTTTTTCAGGCCCATTTCTTGCTACTTGCCTTCCAGACATACAGAATTATCTTTAGTTCTTCAAACGCAGCATAGAATTTTTGGGTTTTGCCTCTCAGACTTCTGAACACTCTCTTGCCTCAGTTTATGTTGCTATGCCCCTACCCTCCCACCTACCCTTCAGTCTCTACTAAAGCACCGCTGCCCGCAGAAGCCCGAAGTTCCTGGCCGGCGCTCCCGGCATCACTGCTCTTATTACGCTGTGTCCACTTTTACGTCTCTGTCTCTCCTATTCGACAGCTGGCTTTAGGAGAGAACCAGCCGGATTTCTAATCCAGTTCCCAGGGCCTAACACACAGCAGGCGCTAAGTGAATGAATGAACGCGAGAGCTGGAGGCCCTCTGGGGCCCTTGTACGCCCTTTGCCCCGGCCTCGTCCAGGCCAGGAGGCCCCGGTGGCCCTGCCCTCCCATCCTGGCTCCCCCCGCGCCCCGTACCTTCATGCGCAGCAAATTCTTGGACAACTTAGTTTTACGCTCAGACGCCATGCTGGCTCCCGCCGGGGTCCGGATCTCCGCTACGCAGCCCACCGCGCATGCGCACTACGACGCACACAGCGGCGGCGTCTTACGTAGCGTACGCCGCCCCGCCCCGTGGCCCCGCCCCTGTTTCTCGCGCCAGAACACTCCCGGGCTCTTCGCGTCCGCCTCGGGGGAGAGCTTACCTGTGGAGGAAACTCAGGGTAAGGGCGCGACCGCCCACGCAGGGACGAGTCTCTCAACAACGGGAGGGAGACCCAAAGAGGCCGAAGCCGGAGGAGGCCCGAGCTCTGGTCCCTCGGGGGCTTCGGCCGGCCCCTCAGACCCCGCGCCCGGCCGAGCCGCAGGTCTGGCGGTGGCGAGTGCCGCCCCGCCTCACAGGCCCGGTCCTGCCGCGCGTCGCTGACTCAGTTGTCCTGGTGAGACATTTGAGACTGTTGCCAAACCTTCCCGCCTGGACCGTTTCTTTCACATGTTTCTAACGTGGATGGCGGGCTTCCTATGTCCTGCATCGCTTTACGCGTAATAGTTCATTTTATATTCACGACACCCCGTGGAGGTGGTACTGTCCTTGTCCCCGCGTTGCATTTGAGTAAGTTGAGGAATAGAGAGGTTCCTTAACTGGGCCGAAGTCAGACTGAGGGAGGTGGGTGTAAACCCGGGCAGCCTGGCTTCAGAAATGCAATAGAAAACAATGTTAAATTCACGTATTAACTGTTGTGTGTCCTTGAACCTACATGCTATTTCCGTTAAAAAGAAAAGCAGGAGATAGTAAAGACATATGAGGAAAGAAGGCCTTATTTTAATCCAAAGAATTGAAAGGATAATAGCTTCAATGGTCTGTGCCCCCTAAAGACATTTTCACGCTATCCACAGGTGCCGCACTTTGGAAAACATCCAGCCCATTAGCATTTCAATTGATAGCGTGTGCGATAGGCCAAAGTCTTGTGCTGGGTAGCATACGAGCCTTATGTTATTTAATCTTCAGAAGAACTGTGAAGAAGGAATTGTTGGCGTACAGTTGGGGAACCTGAGGCCCACAGAGGTTAAGTGACTTGCCAGAGATCTCACGGTTAGTAAGTGTTGGAGCTGAGATTCAGAAAGTTTCATAAAAATGTGACCCCTCCTGGGCAGGTTTTCTCAGTGGATTAAATAAAGTCATTATACTGTGGTAAGTGGTTATAAAATTCATTGGCCCATGAGTTCATTAGTCCAGTGTCACAAGACACTGGGCTGATATCTGGGCTACAATAGTTGAGAAAAACACATAACCTCCTTTTCCTGGAGCTGGCATTCTGGTGAGTGCCATGGAAGAAAAAAAAGTGATGTGATAGAGGGACTTTTAGGGTTAATTTAAATAAGGTGGTCTGGGATGGTTCTTGCCAGATGATAGTGCTCAGGCTGGAAAGTTGAGTAAAACCTGTTGTATGAAAAATTGGAAGTAGAATATTCTAAAAAGAGGGAATAGCAACTCTAAAGATCCTGAAATGAGAACAAGACAAGAGTTGTCAGTTTATCAAGTGGGAACAACAGAGGTAAGAGGGTTAAAATGTGTTCCTCCAAAGTTCATTAGAATTTCTACCATTTGCAACGGCATGGATGGAACTGGAGAGCATTATGCTAAGTGAAATAAGCCAGTCAATGAAGGAAAAATACCACATGATCTCACTCATTCATGGATAATAAAGACCATTATAAACTTATGAACAATAATAGATACAGAAGCAGAGCTGCCTCAAACAGATTGTCAAACTGCAGCGGGAAGGCCAGGGAGGGTTGGGGGGCAGGAGGGAGGGGGGTAAGAGATCAACCAAAGGACTTGTATGCATGCATATAAGCATAACCAATGGACATAAGACACTGGGGGGTAGGGGAGGCCAGGGGATTGTCAAGGGCGGGGGGAAAAAAAGGAGACATATGTAATACCCTTTGTAATACTTTAAGCAATAAAAAAAAAAGAATTTCGTCTCAGAATATGACTGTATTTGGAAATGGGGCCTTTAAAGTGGTGATAAGTTAAAATGAGACCTTTATGGTAGGTCCTAATTCAGTCTGACTGGTGTCTTTATATGAAGAGGAAATTTGGACACACAGGGTGACACCAGGAATGCACATGCGCGGAGGAATGGCCATGTGAGGACACAGGAAGAAGGCAGCCTTCTGAAAGCCAAGGAGAAGCCTCAGGAGAAACTAAACCTGCCTATACCTTGATCTTGAACTTCCAGCCTCCAGAACTGTGAAAAAATAAAGTTTTGTTGTTTAAGCTACCCAGTCTGTACCATTTTGTTATGGAAGCCCTAGCAAACTAATATACCACATAATTTGCTATAGATTGTAATTGGAATGAAAGCCCTATCAGAAAAGTATGGAGTTCATAAGAGGGTATAGCAAATGTACCTAAACCCTTTTGGCCTGGAAAAGGGAAGGACATCTAAGTTGTGACCTGAAAGGGAAGGAGTTAGGCTGGGGAAAGGCCCTTTAATCATTTAGTTCTGTGCTACCATCACTCCATGCATCCACGGAACTCTTCATCTTGTAAAATGGAAAATGCACCAATTAAACAATAATTCTCCATCCCCTCCTCCGCTACAACCATACTATAGTTTCTCTATGATTTGACTTCTGTTTAGGATTTGGAAAGAAGTTCGGTGGGATCAGAGGTGAAGTGACTCAGTCTGACAACTGCTTCCAGGAAACAGCTGACTTTGAACTAGATTTTGATGAACTAGATTTTGAAGGATAAGCTCCTGTCTTGTCAATGTAAGAGGAAAATAAGAGTATGTACCAGCTAAGGATGCTAGAAGCTCCACATTTTCTCTACAGACCTCTGTTGTTACCAGTCTACTTGCACAATGGATTCTGATTTGCTTTCTGGAAGCATGGACTTCATTATGTACTCTTCTACTCCAAAATGTACAATAACTTAATATCTGAGGTATGAAGGTCAAATTCTTCAACCTGCCACTCAAAATTCTACATTTTTATTTGACAGTGGAACTATTTATAATTAAAGCTAACCTTCAAAATCTCTTCCCACCCATCTAAATATAATAAATGAGAAGTTATTTTTAACTCTAAATTAAACTCCCTGACAGGGAAGATAACTCTGATCTCTATATCACTAAATTTTAGGATACAGAGGATAATCTCAAACTCAATAATGTGTTAACCTGTTTTAGTTACACAGGCAAGGAAACATTTTGGGGGAGAGATATTTCTATAGGTCTTCATATAATTCTGAATCTTTTCATAATGAAATTTGTTAGAAGTGTGAAAACCTCTAATTCCTTCCAAATACTAGATCTATCAAGAAAAGGGCTCCTGAGTCTCTTCACTCTTACTAGTATAGCCAATTATATGGGGTAGAGCAAAAGTAGATTTACAATTGTGAGTTGTAAAAGTTTACTCCTGTATTATTATTAGTTAATTATATTTTCCCCACCATATGCACCTGATTAAGTAGTCATATGTTGCTACCAAGCACTTGAAATGTGGCCAATGTAACTGAGGAACTGAATGTTTGATTTTAGTTAAATTTAAAACCTTAGCAATGTAAAATATTTTCCTCTTATATACATTTTATTATTTTGGAAGGACTACATTTTACTTAAAACTGAAAATTTAGCATTTGAGTTGAGAAGGGCTATAAGTGTAAAATATCACATTTCAAAGATTTGGAACAAAAATAAAATTAAAACATTTTTAAAATATATTTTTATTGATTTTAGAGAGGAAGGGAGGAAAGCAGGGAGGGAGGGAGAGAGAGAGAGAGAGAGAGAGAGAGAGAGAGAGAAACATTAATGATGGGGAGGAGAATCATTGATCGGCTGCTTCCGTGCCCACCCCCCCTATTA
>NW_005871083.1:3581575-3603177 GCF_000147115.1 Myotis lucifugus | reverse complement strand
AGTAGAACATTATGTTGACATAGCCCTGAAGGACAAATGGTAGTAATGTCAGTTGAAAAACTCATATCCAACATCCAGTCTACCCTTTCTCATAAAAACGTTCTCCCTCCTCTTGATCCCTATTTCATTTTATTTTTTTTAAAAAAATATTTTTATTGATTTCAAAGAGGAAGGGAGAGGGAGAGAGAAATAGAAACATCAATGATGAGAGGAAATCATTGATCAGCTGCCTCCTGCACGCCCCACACTGGGGATTGAACCCACAACCTGGGCATGAGCCCTGACTGGCTCAACCACTGAACCATGCTGGTCAGGCTCCCCTATTTTCATTTAATAAACAAGTATTTATTGGTTGCCTGTTATGTGTAAATTGGGACTCTAGGTCAGTTAGCTTAAAAATCTGGTGTAATACATCCTTTCTGCTTGTACCTTCAGTTGCTTATCAACTATTTGTTTGTGGTTATCTTGTGGCTATCTTAAATTGAGCATTAGTGCTGGGAAGTGGCCTTTATAGAACATCCAGGTAATTCCTGAACATCAGTCAGTGGCTATGACCAGAGGAAATTAGAACACTTAAAAAAAATTTCTGATTTCTGGATGATTTTGAGGGTCAGGCACAATTAGAAAACTACTGAGCTAGATGAATCTCCTAATTATATAGTATATCAAATTACATCAACTCAGAATTCATATTTATTGTGTCCCATTCATTCATTCTTTTCCATTGTCATGAGCCTATTCCTGAATTTAATGGCTAAATCTTACTATTTTATGACTGTCTGACTTCCATAGACTCCTATTTTTTGTCTCCTGCCTTTTTCATTCTTTAACACATATTTTTGATAATCTCATGTTCCCAATCCTTAATAGGTATTGGAGGAACTACTCCTCCCCACCCTCCCTGTATGTCACAAGGATATAGCTCCTAATCTGGATTTGAGAAGATTGGACAGCCTTTCTTGGGGAAGTGACATCTAAACAGAGTTGGCAAGATACTTAAGAGTATTCCAGACCAAAAAGGGAAAGGGGCAGGAGGAATGAAGGAGTGTTTCAGTCAGATGGAAAGGAGTTTGAATAATGCCTATTGTGTAAGTGAAAAATTTGGAGAGGCAAGGTAGGGCCAGATCTTTTTTTTTTTTTAATTTTTTTAAAAAAATATATTTTATTGATTTTTTCACAGAGAGGAAGGGAGAGAGATAGAGAGTTAGAAACATCGATGAGAGAGAAACATCAATCAGCTGCCTCCTGCACATCTCCTACTGGGGATGTGCCCGCAACCCAGGTACATGCCCTTGACCGGAATCAAACCTGGGACCCTTCAGTCCGCAGGCCGACGCTCTATCCACTGAGCCAAACCGGTTTCGGCGGGGGCCAGATCTTAAAGTTGGTAAGATTTTGAAAATTTCTGTGAAACTATTGAACTACGTTGAGTAGAAAATGACATCATTTAACAATTGTACAATTAGAATTGTGTCTTCTTTGAGATCACTTTGGCTGAAGGTGAAATAGGGAAATGGAGGAAGGAAAAACAAAACAAAGCAGGGAGAAAGTCATAAATCAGAGGGCTGGAAGAGACTAAACAGTCTTCTCTTTCCTACCACAAGTTCTTACTCATAAAAAAGAAGAGGTCAGGTTGTAGAAGTCAAAGCTAGTAGTAAAAAGGGGGCTGTGGGACTTTGAACCAAGCAAAATTAGTGGCTCTTCCTGTTGTATATTCTTCTACTACTCTAAGAATACAAGTCACACCAGTATAAAAAGAAAAAGCCAATTATTTTTAAAAAAATTTTTATTGACATTTTTTTTTTTTTAGAGAGAAGGGGAAGGATGAGGGAGTGAGAGAGAAACATCAATGTGAGAGTAGAACATCAATCAGTTGCTGCCTCCTGCATGCCCCCTACCAGGGATCTACCCAAAACCTTGTGGTGCACTGGACTATGCCTAACCAACTGAGCCACTCTGGCCAGGTCCCATTATTTTTTTAATAGGACAGTTAATTGTTACTCTTCTGTTATTTATAATTTGTAGTAAGTTTTGCAGACATCAAAATGCTTTTGCCTTTTGGAGAAATTTTTTCTGTTATAACTTTAAAATAGTAACAAAAACCTGCTCTAAATAACTACTTGTTTGCTGTGAATATACTGAAAAATCAATGGGTGCATTCAGCCCTCTTGCCAGGGGGTATAGGTTGATTGAGAGTGAATTCTTAATTCTGATGCTGGTTCTGAGTCCTTGTCTGGTGTTCTTGCCATACTTGGAAATTTCTGGTCTAGAGGGCATGGACAATCCAGGACAGGGATTTTCATGACAAAAGTGAACAACTATAGGAAAGAAATGAAGTTCTCTTTTTGAATCCCTGTAAGGTATAAAACAAGGCAACTAGTAATGATGTTTTGTGATAAAAAGGAAAAGAATCTAATTAGATTCCTTTGATTAAAAATGATTAACTTTTCCAATCATTGCAACCAATACAAAAATATAGAAATGTATGAAGTAGAAAATGAAAGTCTCACCTACTTCATTCCAACTCCCATTCCTCAGAGGGCAACCTCTGAAATCCTTTGGTTTTAAAAGCGCTAAAAGAATACTCTTTAAATAAACTTTATATATGTTGTTGTTTTAAGAAAGGTAACTTTCTAACAGTAAAAAGGCATTGCAAAGTGTGATAATTTCTTTTCTTAAACATTCCTACAGGTTTTTTTTGTTTTATTGTTTTTCTGTATTTCATGAGATTTGTCCATGACTTACTACCAAGATTGGGTGGCAGCTTAAATTGCAATCCCTTAAGAAGTTAACTTATTGTTGGCATTGGGTTCTGTGAAATTCATCTTAAAAATTACAACTTTGCATAGAAGTTTTTAAATGAAGTGTTGAATAAATTTTTCCTCTTGTTTCTAACAAGAATGAGAGAGAGAGAGAGAGAGAGAGAGAGAGCGAGCCACTGAACCCTTTTAACACTGTAAGGATCAAATGAAATAATGTATGTAAAAATACTTTACCAAATGTATAAAACTGTGCAGATATGAAAGAATGGTTATTATTACAGCATGGTTGCAGGTTGCTTTTATAGCCACTTTTATCAGCATGGTGGCTTTTTAAAATGGAGTAGTTTATGTGAATTAATATACCCCCAGATCTGCAAAAACAATTGCACATCTGTATTTTCTTTAAACCCACTTAAATTCAAATCTAAGATCTCATCATACTTCTGGGCTGGCAGGAATTAAATCTAAATATTTATTAGTGTTCTCTTGTCCCAAATGTTGTGCCAAGATTCAGGATTCTAAATGGTGCAAAGCATAAGTAAAGGTCCCTCTAGTCATTGATCATTGGATCTCACTGGGTAATATGGAGATGGCCTTTGTAGAGCCAGGTTGATTCTTTTATATTCTGCTCCTCCAAACTTCTAGGCCATGCTTGCTCTTCAGGAATCTTTGAAAGGATTGGGGCCAAGTGTTCAACCTCTTCAGGTGCACTGCACAGACTGTCCCTTGTCTTGCAAGATTCTGTGTCTCATAAGATTTTCTGAATTCTGACCTCTTCCCAATATTGAGGAAATGTTTCTTCTTCCCTTGTGCTGCCCTAAAAGGTACTTTAGCTTTCCCATTTGCCTCCAGTCCACATGGACATTGCTCTTTAGTAAGTATAGATTTTAACAAGAGTCAGGAAGACCTGTAGAATCCAAGCAGCTTCTGCTCAATGTCCTATAGAATATTAGAATATTGACTGCCTTATTGGAACTATTGAGGAGTGCATAGAGCAAAACAAAGACTAAAGACAGAATATTATTCTGCTCCAGTAGCATAACAAAAGCCTTTTCTTAGCTTCAGCAAGGCAGAGTTTTGGTGAGTGTACCCCAGATTGTGTGTGTCCTTTTTTCTGGTTGAACAGAGCACATACTCTTGATTTCTTGACAGTACATAGGCTAAAAACTTTTTCTTTTATCATCCAGCTGCAATAATTCTAATATAAGAAAACAAGGAAAACACTTCTTCATTAACTCTAAAAAGCAACAATTATAATAGTTTATAATTTATAGTGGCTGATGAATACCTCCTATAATATTAGTGAACATTGCTTCTCCAGGCTGGTTATTTTATTTGGACTTTTATGACAACATTCAAACTGCAAGGGAGCCAAGGTTTTTGTTTGTTTGTGCTGCCTAGGGGATAGGTGTTAGGAATGATAGTGTCGTTGATTAAATTATCTAATCAGAAATTAATTGCTGTAATTTAAATGTATAGCTGTTTGATATTTAGTAGATAAATTTTAAGACTAGAAAACATTTGTTTATTACAGAAAATTTCAAAAATAGAGGATATTTTAAGTATCACCCATGTATTCATCAACCAGCTTAATTATCAACTTATGGCGAATCTTATTTTATTTATGTCCCCTCTCTCCCTACATTTTTCTTCTCTCCATCCCTCTTCCAATATTTTGAAGCCAGTCATAGTCATCATATAATTTATTTGTATTTCAGTAGATATCTCTAAATGGTAAGGAGTTAAAAAAAAACATAATCACAATACTTTCATCACATTTAAAAGTGAAACAATGAGCCCTGACCAGTTTGGCTCAGTGGATAGAGTGTCAGTCTGCAGACTGAAGGGTCCTGGGTTTGATTCCGTCAAGGGCATGTACCTCTGTTGGCAAGATCGATCCCAGCCCTGCTTGGGGGCATGTGAGGGGCAACCAGTTGATGTGTCTCTCTCACAATGATGTTTCTCTCTCTCTCTTCTCCTCCCTTCCATTCTCTCTAAAAATCAAAATATCCTCAGGTGAGGATTAACAACAACAAGAGTTAAACAATGAAAGAACACTTTATGTCCTTATTTTTATCCTTTAACTTATTTGTCTTTTTATTTAAAGTTTAACAATAAATGTATGCCAATTGTATAAATCTACATATACTAACACAAACTGAAAGATATCCGGGATATGTTGTTAAGTGAAAGAGCAAGTAATATAATAATTTTTATAACATGGCTCAATTTCTATTTTAAAAATTATAAATAACTACGTCTATTTTTGTTTAAACATGCAAAGGGATTAGAAACATATACTCCAAAACAAGAACAGTTGTTACTTTTAAAGTAAGAATAATCATACAGTGAGGCCTTGACTTACGAGTTTAATTCGTTCCGTGACGGAGCTCGTAACTCAAATTACTCGTATGTCAAATCAATTTTCACCATTACAATGAATTGAATGCTGGACTGATGTTGTGGCGTTCACTGTGACGTTCGCTGCGCCAACTAGCAGTGGGGTATCTGAAGCTGGCTCGTAACCCAACTTTTAGCTCGCAACTCAAAGCAAAAAATCGGCTGAGAGACGGCTCGTATCTTGAAAAACTCGTAAGTCAAGGCCCCACTGTAGTTGGTAATGGGGATGGGGAAAGGACTATGACTTTTGCTCTATTATTCAGTATTTTTTATTTAAAAAATATATACATATTTGGAATTAAATTTTCAAAAAAGAATTCATGAAAGGAAGAACTTAAATAAATTATGTCAATATGTGAAAGGAAGGACATTCTCAGTTGGACAATATTATTCCTCTGTTAGAGTAGCGGCTAGCATGCATAGAGTGCTGGCTATGTATGTGCTAGGCACTTTGACAAGTGCTCTCAATCAGATTACTTATTTCTTACCATAACCCTTTGAGGTAGGTATTCACCTTTTACAGGAGAAGAAGCATGATCTAGAGTAGATAGATTGCCAGAGGTTTGGAAGAAGCTGACCAGGCTTGGAACAGGTACTGAGACTCCTGTGCCCAGGCTTTAATCACTTCACTGATGATTTCACTTCCCTTGGTTCTGAAGATCTCACTGTTACAGAATGAATTTTGTTATTTCAGTTCATATTTGCTTGACTCTGCTGTTGATTAATTCCATATTACTCTTAACTATTTTACTTTACTATAAACTCAATGGGATAGACAAGATAGAGTAGTAATTTTTCTCATTTTCCCCTAGAAATCTGACTGGAGTAAAAAACTAAGGGGAGAAATAACTTCCAAAGAACTTCATGTTTTTCTGATTTGAGAAACATTTAAAAATAGGTAGATGGTTCTTGTTCTTAGGGGCTTTCTCTGTAGTTCTCCAATTATCTAACCATTCTTTCTTGGTGCAAAATGTCATGAAGGTCTTAATTTATCCCATAAATATAGGACAGCAAAATCACAAGTATATGGAATACATTTGAAATTGTAGATATAAACAAACTATAACTAACTTTTAAAAAAAGTTGTTATGGATTAGTTCTTGTATACTGTAGCAAATTTATATGTACTTTTTAAAATCATTTTTTAGTTCAGGAGTAACAAATCTAATTTATTATTTAACATTAAAAAGAATGCAATGGGAAAGCAAATTAGTCTATAAAACAGCATACCTACATATATAATATCTATAAATACTATAATATGATGCATAAATTTATTTATTCAATTTATTGTGTTGACATTGGTTAATAAAAATATATAGGTTTCAGGTGCACAATTCTCCAATACATTATCTAGACATTGTATTGTGTGCTCACCGCCCCAAGTCAAGTTTCCTTCCATTATTATTTACCCCCCTACACTCTCTTCTACCTCCCCCTAAGCCTCTTTTCCCCTTTCCCTCTGGTAATCACCATACTGTTGTCTGTGTGTATGAGCTTGTGTGTGAGTGTGTGTGTGTGTGTGTGTGTGTGTGTGTGTGTGTGTGTTAACCCTTTCATCCAGCCCCACATAAATTATTTTTTATTTAAAACATTATTATACTTGTTAACTACTGGAGATAAGTGAGATATTACTGTGTACCTAAAGGAAAACTGTGTCTAAGCCAAAGAAAAATCAATCCTTACAAAAATTTGCTGAAATTATTCAAGTGATTATTGAAGAAGATGAGTGGTTTGAAGTTTTCTATCCTTTGTACTCCTTTGCTCTAGCTATCCCATCAGGGGGTCATAGGAGATTTACAGATTGGCCTGAGAAAATACTGCTGATGAGACAGTCTTCCAGAACTTAGACCACTTATGCACAGTGAAAAAGTACAGCAAGTTACAAACTACTTTATAGACCACAGGAAGATACTGTCCAATTCTTATATTATTAAAATAAGACTTGAAACTTAAATGATTTAGATTTAAAATTTTGCCCTTCACCAGCATCATCCTAATACCAAAACCAGGTAAAGACAACACAATGAAAGAGAATTACAGGCCAATATCCCTCATGAACATAGATGCCAAAATCCTCAACAAAATCTTAGCAAATCGGACCCAGCAGTACATCAGAAAGATCATACACCATGACCAAGTAGGATTTATCCCAGGGATGCAAGGATGGTACAATATCCGCAAATCAATAAACATGATACACCATATAAACAAATTGAAAGAAAAAAACCACATGGTCATATCAATTGATGCAGAAAAAGTGTTTGACAAAATTCAACACCCATTTTTGATAAAAACTCTCAGCAAGGTGGGAATAGAAGGATCATACCTCAACATAATAAAAGCCATATATGACAAACCCACAGCTAACATCATACTCAATGGACAGAAACTAACACCATTTCCCCTAAGAACAGGAACAAGACAGAGATGCCCACTCTCATCACTCCTGTTCGACATAGTACTGGAAGTATTAGCCATTGCAATTAGATAAGAAGAAGAAATAAAAGGCATCCAAATTGGAAAAGAAGAAGTAAAACTGTCCTTATTTGCAGATGACATGATATTATACATAAAAAACCCTAAAGACTCCAGCAAAAAACTATTAGACTTAATAAAAGAATTCGGCAATGTAGCAGGATACAAAATTAACGCCAAGAAATCTATGGCATTTCTATACACCAATAGTGAACTTGCAGAAAGAGAGACTAAAAAAACAATCCCATTTATCATCGCACCAAAAAAATTAAGCTACCTAGGAATAAACTTAACGAAAGAGGTAAAAGACCTCTACTCAGAAAACTACAGGACGTTGAAAAAAGAGATAGAGGAAGACATAAAGAGATGGAAGAACATACCATGTTCTTGGATTGGTAGAATCAACATCATTAAAATGTCCATCCTACCCAAAGCAATCTATAAATTCAACGCACTTCCCATTAAAATACCAAGGGCATATTTCACAGACCTAGAACGAACTCTCCTAAAATTCATCTGGAATAAAAAAAGACCCCGAATAGCTGCAGCGATCCTGAGAAAGAACAAAGTAGGTGGGATCTCAATACCAGATATCAAGCTGTATTACAAAGCCACTGTTCTCAAAACTGCCTGGTACTGGCACAAGAACAGATATATAGATCAATGGAATAGAATAGAGAGCCCAGAAATTGGCCGAACCAATATGCTCAATTAATATTTGACAAAGGAGGCAAGAACATACATTGGAGTCAAGATAGTCTCTTCAATAAATGGTGTTGGGAAAATTGGACAGATACATGCAAGAAAATGAAACTAGACCACCAACTTACACCATACACAAAAATAAACTCAAAATGGATAAAGGACTTAAATATACGACGGGAAACCATAAAAATACTAGAAGAATCCAAAGGCAACAAAATCTCAGACATATGCCGAAGCAACTTCTTCACCGATACAGATCCTAGGGCATTGGAAACTAAAGAGAAAATAAACAAATGGGACTACATCAAAATAAAAAGCTTCTGCACAGCAAAAGAAACCATCAACAAAACAACAAGAAAGCCCACTACATGGGAGAACGTATTTGCCAATGTTATTACTGATAAGGGTTTAATCTCCAACACTTATAGGGAACTCATACAACTCAACAAAAGGAAGATAAACAATCCAATCAAAAAATGGGCAAAGGACCTAAATAGACACCTTTCAAAAGAGGACATTCAGAAAGCCAAGAGACATATGAAAACATGCTCAAAGTCACTAATCATCCGAGAGATGCAAATCAAAACAACAATGAGGTACCATCTCACACCTGTCAGAATGGCTATCATCAACAAATCAACAAATGACAAGTGCTGGAGAGGATGTAGAGAAAAAGGAACACTTGTGCACTGCTGGTGGGAATGCAGACTGGTGCAGCCACTCTGGAAGACAGTATGGAGTTTCCTCAAAAAACTAAAAATGGAACTCCCATTTGACCCTGTGATCCCACTTCTAGGAATATATCCCAAGAAACCAGAAACACCAATCAGAAAGGATCTATGCACCCCTATGTTCATAGCAGCACAATTCACCATAGCTAAGATCTGGAAACAGCCTAAGTGCCCATCAGTAGATGAATGGATTAGAAAACTGTGGTACATCTACACAATGGAATACTATGCTGCTGTAAAAAAGAAGGAACTCTTACCATTTGCAACAGCATGGATGGAACTGGAGAGCATTATGCTAAGTGAAATAAGCCAGTCAATGAAGGAAAAATACCACATGATCTCACCCATTTATGGATAATAAAGACCATAATAAACTTTTGAACAAAAATAGATACAGAGGCAGAGCTGCCTCGAACAGACTGTCAAACTACAGCGGGAAGGCCGGGGAGGGTTGGGGGGCAGGAGGGGGGCGGGTAAGAGATCAACCGAAGGACTTGTATGCATGCATATAAACATAACCAATGGACATAAGACACTGGGGGGTAGGGGAGGCCGGGGGATTGTCAAGGGCGGGGAAAAAAAAGGAGACATATGTAATACTCTTTGTAATACTTTAAGCAATAAAAAAAATAAAAAAAATAAAAATAAAAATAAAGTATGAAGAAAAACTAAAAAAAAAAAAATTTTGCCCTTCAGACAAGCTGAATGGTAGGTCACTCTAATGGGTAGTTCACAGAGTTGGAGAAATACATTTAATATTAATTCTTACGCAAATGTATAGCTCTTGCCTTTCTACATGCATCCAGGGCCAGCAGAGGGAGCCACAAGCTGTGGATCACTGATAGCTCCAAATAGGTTGCCCAGGGCCAGTCACAGACAGTGTATGACATTGGCCTACATCAGAGACCCTTAGAAGAGGCCTCAAACCAAACACAGTGGCCAGCTTCAGACAACAGAACAAGATCCAATAAGCTTCACAAGCAGTATATCCACAGGGAAATATCGCAGGCACCAAACCCTGGTGAGGTGAATTCCGCTTCATGTGAACAGCACCTGCATAGCATCTTGCATCCTGACAGGGGTTGAGCCTCATTGTCAGCCAGCCTGACGGTTGATCCCATGCATGAATGAGCTAATAGCAATCAAAATTCAATTACAATAGGAGGGCCCTCATAATGTGTACAAGGGATAATCCTAGAGCACCCAGCTCAGATGATCAGAGAGACTACACCTCTGTGTTTCACTGGTCCCCTAGTACATAAGGTCACCCTATCAAGACTGGGATCATAGCAGATCTATTGAATACTTAGAAACAAACACAAAGAAACAGCCAAAAATGAGGAGACAAAGAAACAGGCCTAAAATGAAAGAACAAGAGAATTATCCAGAAGAATAGCTAAACGGAATGGGGGTAAGCAAGTTATCAGATATAGAGTTCAGATTAATGATTATAAGGATGCTCAACAACATGAAAAAAGACATAGAATTCATAAAAAGGAACAGTCAGAAATGAAGAATGCCATATCTAAAATAAGGAATACATTGGAAGGAATAAACAATCGGCTCAATGAAGCAGGTTTGGAAGACACGATAGAAAAAACACTCCCAATCAGAGCAGCAAAAAGAAAAATGATATTTAAAAAATTATGATGTTTAAGAGACTTTTGGGACAACATGACATAATAACATCTGCGTCATAGGGGTACCAGATGAGAAGAGAGCAAGGGATAGAAAACCTATTTAAAGAAATAATGACCAAAAACTTCCCTAACCTGGTGAAGAAAAAGGAGATACAAGTTCAGGAAGCTCAGAGAGTCCCAAACAAGATGGGCCCAAAGAGACACATCCTAATTAAAATGTTAAAAGTTAAAGACAAAGAGAGAATCTTAAAAGCCACAAGAGAAAGGTAGTCAGTTACAATCAAGGGAATTCCCATAAGATTGTGAGCTGATTTTTCAACAGAAACATTTCAGACCAGAAGGGATTGAAATATTCAAAGTGATGGAAAGCAAGGACCTACAACCAAGGCTACTTTGCCTAGCAAGGCTATCATTTAAAATTGAAGGAGAAATAAAGAGCTTCCAGGCAAAAAAAGCTAAAGGAGTTTGTTACCACCAAACCAGTATTACAAGAAATGTTAAAGGGCTTGCTAGAAGGAGGAGGAGAGGAGGAGGAGAAGAAAAAGAAATCAGAGGAGAGAAACCAAACAATTCCATTTACCATTGCAACAAAAAAAATTTAAGATACTTAGAAATAAACTTAACCAAGGAGGTAAAAGACTTGTACTCAGAAAACCACAGGACATTGAAAAAGTAGATAAAAGAAGATACAAACAAGTAGAAGAATATACAGTGTTCATGGATTGATAGAATTAACATCATTATTATGTCCATATTACCCAAAGCAATATACAGATTCAATACAATTCATATTACTAGTAAAATGTCAACAGCATATTTCACAGATCTAGAACAAATACTCTAAACATTTATACGGAACCAAAAAACACAACAAATAGCCACAGTAATGTTGAGAAAGAAGAACAAAGTTGGAGGGATCACAATGCCAAATATTAAGCTATACTATATGGCCACTGTATCAGAATAGTCTGGTACTGGCACAAGAACAGTCATATAGATCAATGGAACAGAACAGAGACCACAGAAATTAACCTAAGCCATTGTGCTCAATTAATATTTGACAAAGGAGGCAAGAGCATACATTAGTGTCAAGACAGTCTCTTCAATAAATGGTGTTGGAAAAATTGGACAAATACATGAAAAAAAATGAAACTAGACCACCAACTTACACCATACACAAGAATAAACTCAAAATGGATAAAAGACTTAAATATAAGATGTGAAACCATAAAAATCCTAGAAGAAATCATAGGCAGCAAAATCTCAGACATCTCTGAGAGAGATGAACCAAAGAATTTGTATACATATATGCATAACTCATGCACACAGACAATAGGGTGGTGAAGGCCTGGGGCAGGGGTCATGGGAGGGCTAGAAAGGAGTCAGTGAGGGGAAAAAGAGGACATATTTTATACTTTCAACAATAAAGATCTAAAAAAAAATCATAGGAACATAAATGGGACATAATTAAAAAAATAAAATGGCAATAAGTATGTACCTATCCATAACCAATTTAAATATAAATGGCTTAAATGCTCTAATGAAAAGACATAAGATAGCTATATAGGATAAGACCCATGTATATGCTGTCTTTAAGTGACCAACCTCACAACAAAAGATATACACAGATTAAAAGTAAAGGGGTGGAGAAAGATATTTCATGCAAATGGAAAGAAAAAAGAAGCTTGGGTAGCAATACTTATATCTGACAAAATAGACTTTAAAACCAAGGCAAGAGACAAAGAAGGACACTACATAGTGATAAAGGGAGCAATCCAACAAGAGGATAATAACCCTGTATGCACCCAACATAAGAGCACCAACATATGTAAAGTGAATCTTGATGGACATAAAGTGAGAAATTGACAGAAATATGTCATAATAGAGGGTTTTAACACCCCATTGACATTAATGGATAGATTTTCCAGACAGAAAATCAATAAGTAGATGGTGGCCTTAAATGGTGCACTAGATCAAGTGGTTTTAATTGATATATTTAGACCAGTGATGGTGAACCTATGACACGTATGTCAGAGGTGACACACGAACTCATTTTTTTGGTTGATTTTTCTTTGTTAAATGGCATTTAAATATATAAAGTAAATATCAAAAATATAAGTCTTTGTTTTACTATGGTTGCAAATATCAAAAAATTTCTATATGTGACACGGCACCAGAGTTAAGTTAGGGTTTTTCAAAATGCTGACACGCCGAGCTCAAAGGGTTCGCCATCACTGATTTAGACCATTTCACCCTAAAGCATTCAAAGGCCATGGAATGTTTATAGGATAGAACATAAAACAAGTCTCAACAACTTTAAGAAGATTGTTATATCAAGCATCTTCTACCATAATGCTATGAATCTTGAAATCAATCACAAGTAGAAAACTGGAAAACACACAAAGACATGGAGGCTAAATAACATTGCTAAGCAATGAATAGGCTAACAATGAGATCAAGAAAGAGATAAAAAAAAAAGATACCTTGAAACAAATGAAAAAACACAGCAACCCCAAATCTGTGGGACACAGGGAAAGCAGTCCTAAGAAGGAGATTCATAGCATTACAGGCCTATCTCAAGAAAGAAGAAAAAGCTCAAATAAATAATCTAACTTTACACTTAAAGGAAATTGAAAAAGAATAACAAACAAAGCCCAGAGTGAGTAGAAGTAAGGAAATAATAAAGATCAGAGCAGAAATAAATGAAATAGAGTCTAAAAAAAACCACAACAATACAAAAGGTCATTGAAACCAAGAGTTGATTCTTTGAAAAGATAAACAAGGTTGACAAGCCTTTAATCAGACTCATCAAGAAAAAAAGAGAGGACCCAAATAAATAAAATCAGAAATGAAAGAGAAGTAACAATGTGACACCAAAGAAATACAAAGGATTGTAAGAAAATATTATGAACAACTATATGCCAACATATTGAACAATCTGCATGAAATGGATAAATTCCTAGAAGCATACAATGCTCCAAAACTAAATCAGGAAGAATCAGAGAATGTGAATAGACAGATTACAAGTGAAATTGAAGCAATAATAATAATAAAAAAACTCCCAACAAACAAAAGTCCTGGACTGGATGACTTTACAGGTGAATTTTACCAAGCATTCAAAGAAGAAATAACACCTATTCTTCTCAAAATATTCCAAAAATTTCAAGAAGAGGGAGGACTCCCAAGCTCATTTTTAAGGCTAGCTATATCCTCATTCCAAAACCAGATAAGACACGACAAAGAAAATTATAGACCAATATCCCTGATGAACATAGATGCTAAAATACTCAGCAAAATATTAGTATACCCATTCCAGCAATACATTAAAAAGATCATACACCATGATCAAGTGGGATTTATTCTGGAAATGCAAGGTTGGTACAATCTCTGCAAAACAATAATCATGATATACCTACTTCATAAACAAAATGAAGAATAAAAACTACATGATTGTATCAGTAGATGCAGAAAAAGCATATGATAAAATCCAGCACCCATTTATGATACTTTCAGCAGAGTGGGAATAGAGGGAACATACTTCAATGTAATAAAGGCCATATATGACAAAACACAGCCAACATCATACTCAACGGGCAAACTACAAGCGTTCCCCCTAACATCGGAAAAAACAGGGATGTCCACTTTTACCACTCTTATTCAACATGGTACTGGAAGTCCTAGCTACAGTAGTCAGACAAGATAAAATAAAATGCATCCTAACTGGAAAGGAAGAAGTAAACTCATTATTTGCAGATGACATGATACTGTATATAGAGAACCCTAAACACTCCACCAAAAAAACTATTAGAACTGATAAATGAATTCAGTAAAGTAACAGGATACAAAATAAATATCCAGAAATCAGTTGCATGTTTATATACCAATAATGAACTATTAGAAAGGGAAACTAAAAAACAATCCTATTCACAATTGCTTCAAAAAGAATAAAATACCTAGGAATAAATTTAACCAAGGATGTAAAAGACCTATACACAGATAATCATAAGACACTGGAGAAATAAAGAAGATACAAATAAGTGGAAGCATATACCGTGTTCATGAATAGGCAGAATTAATAACATTAAAATGTCCATACTACCCAAAGCAATCTATAGATTCAATGCAATTCATATCGATACCAATGGTGTATTTTACAGAACTAGAACAAATATTAAAAAAATTTATATGGAACCACAAAAGATCCAAAATAGCTACAGTGATCTTGAGAAAGAAGAACATGGAGGAATCATGCTACCTGATATGAAACTATACTACAAAGCCACAGTAATAAAAACAGCATGGTACTGGCATAAAAACAGAACATATAAATCAACGAAACAGACTACAGAGCCCAGAAATAAACCCACACCTTTATAGTCAATGTTTGACAAAGGAGCAAAAATATACAATGGGATACAGATAGTTTATTTAATAATACTGTTGAGGAAATTTGACATATATATGCAAAATAATGAAATTGGACCACCTTCTTACACTGCACACAAGAATAAACTCAAAATGGATAAAAGACATAAATGTTAGACTTGAAACCATAAAAATCCTATAAGAAAAACAGTAAAATATCAGATATTTCTCATAGCAATATTTTTTCTGGTATAACTCCTTGGGCAAGGGAAACAAAAGAAAAATAAACAAATGGGACTTTTATCAAACTAAAACATTTCTGCATAGCAAAGAAAACCGTCAAAAAAACGAAAAGACAACACATCGAATGGGAGAACATATTCACCAATGATACATCTGGTAAGCGGTTAATATCCACCATTTATAAAGACTTATAAAACTCAACACTAAAACCCTAAACAATCTAATTAAAAAATAGGCAAAGGACCTGAATAGACGCACAGATGGCTAATAGACCTATAAAAAGATGCTCAACATCATTAATCATCAGAGAAATGAAATTAAAACCACAATGAGATATCATCTCATCCCTTTCAGAATGGCTATCATCAGTAAATCCACAAACAAGTGTTGGCAAGGATGTGGAGAAAATCCTCATGCACTGTTGGGAATGCAGCCATTGTGGAAAGCAGTATGGACTTTCCTCAAAAAAATAAAAAATGGGACTGCCTATGACCCAGTGATTCCACTTCTGGGAATTTATCCAAAGAAACCGGAGACACTAATTCAAAAGAATATATGCACCCCAATGTTCATTGCAGTGTTATTTAAAATTACCAAGATTTGGAAATTTGGAAGCAGCCCAAGTGTCCATCCATAGATGAGTGGATAAAACAGCTATGGTACATTTACACAATGGAATACTACTGGGCCACAAAATGAAAGAAAGTTTTACGTTTTGGGACAGCATGATGGACCTGGAGAACATTATTCTAAGTAAAATAAGCCAGTCAGAGAATGACAAGTGCCATATGATTTCGTACATATGTGGAATTTAATGAACAAACTGAACTAAAAAGCAAAATAGAGACAGACTCATAGAGAGCAGGTAGACAGCTCTGATGGGTGGGCATTGGGAAGGGGTGGAGGGATTGAGCAAAAAAGGAAAAAAAAAAGAAAGAACTCATGGACATAGACAACAGTTCATTAATTAATGTGGGTGGGAAACCTGGTGGGTAGAAATGGAGGAAGGTATATGGGGGATAAAAAATGTATAGGCCTACTCTGTATCTCTGAGTCTGGATACCCCAAAGAGGATATTTTGAGGAATTATAAATACTCACAGTTATGTTTGGTGAGATTAAAATAATTCAATTCTAACTTCTTAGGAGACCCAGACAAAGAAGCTCCTTTTTGCTCTGAAGAGGGAAGAATTTTTCACTTCCTAATATCAGGAAATGTTGTAGCTTGCTTTGGAAGGTCTTGTGTTAATTCAGAAGCCATACTGTAGGAAACTCAGTTCTGTAGCTTCCCCTTTAGGTAGGTCTCACACCAGTATACAGGACAATTAATGAATTAAACAGGTCTGATAAATTGCAACCTTATTCCACCAAGATATATTTTTCCTGTGACTTGTACATCATGGTTGACTTTAGTTATTTCTTTCTCTAGATCAGTGATTTTTAACTCTTTTAAATCTTATGGCTCACATAAACCAATTACTAAAATTCTGCAGCACACACAAAAATATATTTTTTGCCAATCTGACCAAAAAAGGTATGCTATTAGAATTAGAATGCATATCTCCTACCTCTCAATTGATTGCTTTATAGTTGCACCACATTGTCTATCCTGATATCCCTTAAACACAGTAAAATATTTCAATAGCATTACTTCTCATTAGAATTGATTAAATACTTTAGAAAAGAACACATTTAACAAGTATTACCTTAATCATTTTTGCAAGTGAGAGATGGTCGTGTAATAAATGCTTAATTTGGAATGAAATGAAAAATTAAATGTATGTGTGAGTATATTCAGGTAGTACATTATATAATAAATTACTTTTTAATACAGCCACAATTCCTAATTTGCATAAACAATTGATCACTTTAGTGGCTCATTAGATAAATTAAGCCCAACTAACCAATACAAACTTATTATAAATGCACATCTGGAATGTGATAATGTTACTGGAACTCATTGGAACTGAAGTTTCCAGTAAAGGGAACCCTTGATTTTTCAATAAAGAAGGAAATACCTATTATGGGTTCATGTAGATGATATGGATTTAGCAATGATTTGTTCTTCAATTATAATCACTTATTGCCTTTTAAAGAGAGATTTATGTCTTTGTAGCTCTCTATGAAGACATATTGCTATAGCAACAATGGCTAATCTTAGATATATGATACTGTCCACCAGTTAAATTGCTAATGTCAGCTCTATGCATTGAGCCATGTGAGTGAGTTAAGCTCTATTTCTATTCTTATTAGGTATATGTGGCAGACACTTAGGTTTCCTATTCCATTGTCACTATCACTAGCCTTTTCTCTTGCTAGTAGAACCCTAATTTTTCTCAAATATTGGGTGGCCATCCATGTGCTTTACAGGAAGTTGGGGTTCCCCTCACCCTTGAGTGGAGGCAAATCTTGAATAGTCTAAACCAGTAGTCGGCAAACTCATTAGTCAACAGAGCCAAATATCAACAGTAAAACGATTGAAATTTCTTTTGAGAGCCAAATTTTTTAAACTTAAACTATATAGGTAGGTACATTGTTATTAACTTAATTAGGGTACTCCTAATGCTTAGGAAGAGCCACACTCAAGGGGCCAAAGAGCCACATGTGGCTCGGGAGTCGCAGTTTGCCGACCACTGGTCTAAACCAGACATTGTAATTATGCTTGATTTAGAGTTGGGTATGTGACACTATTTTGGCCAATGGGAAGTGAGAGAGTCTTTGGGAGTAAGGTGCTTCTGGGAAACACTTTTGTCTTGATTTTTGTCATCTTTGTATGGTGCCTGAAATTGCAGAAGCCATCTTAGGGCCTTAAGGAGGACCAGCCTCAGAGGACAAGCCAACATGTTTACAGTGGTAGAGTGCACAGATAGAAAGGACTGAGTCCTTCTTGATGTCAGTGAATTACCAAGTGAACTTACCCTAGACCTCTTGTTTTGTGATATAATAAAAACATTATTTAAGCCAATTTTACTTGGCCTTCCCCTATTTTCAGTATGTTGATACAATATAAAACCATGCAATTATAATTCAGGTTTCTTTGTACTTTTTTATTGTAGTTGCCAGAATGAGCTCAAGTCTGAAAATTGCTCAGTAGGACCAGGCATGGGCCTCTTCTCTTGTGGTTCCACTTGCCAATGGCCACTATCTTCATAATTGTAAGTATTTAAACTTATATTAAGCAGTGATATTTATACCTTAAATTAGTACTTTAGGTATAATCATGTAACTATTAAATTATAAAATTATTAATCATTTAGGGTCTGTTGTTGCAGTTTCTTTTTCCTCTCGTAAGCTCCTTGGGTACCATCATTCTGGGGCACAGTACACTTAAGAAGGCCAACCTGAATGGGGAATTACCTCAGCCAGTACAAAGAATGCTGTAGACCAAGCATGTCAAACTCAAAGGCTAACACGGGCCAAATAAGGTTCAAGTTTATGTGGGCTGCAAAAAAACAAAAGCTTCAATTTTTATAGAAACGTAAGTTTATTTCAATAGAGACATGCTGAATACAAAGGGCTGAAATAAATGAGTAATCATTAACATAAAATAATAGGACATTTGAATAAAAATTAATATTTTTTTTCTTGAACATTAACTTACCAGGCACTGAATAACTACACAAATTAATAAACATAACACAAATAAACCTATTTTTCTTGTTCTCCAAAAGCAAAATACTTCCTGTTGCACACACCAAACAAGTGAGTCCAAGACTAATGACGTGGCAATTGGCTGCTCAAATATTCGCTGCTAGTATTAGTGGAGAGAAATGGTGTGCTTTCACGTAAGGCATGTAAGGAAAATAAATGCAACATGATTATAGTAATCAGTCATTAGTGAAGGTTGTTCTTCGTTATTAATTATGTATAACAGGATATTATAAAAATTAAGTTACGAAATTTTTATTAAAACTTTTCTTACATACCGTTATATTGGCTGGGCCACAAAAATATTTGTTGCGGGCTGCATGTGGCCCATGGGCCGCGAGTTTGACATGCTTGCTGTAGACCAATGATGGCGAACCTCTGACACGCGAACTCATTTTTTTGGTTGATTTTTCTTTGTTAAATGGCATTTAAATATATAAAATAAATATCAAAAATATAAATCTTTGTTTTACTATGGTTGCAAATATCAAAAAAATTTCTATATGTGACACGGCACCAGAGTTAAGTTAGGGTTTTTCAAAATGCTGACACGCCGAGCTCAAAAGGTTAGCCATCACTGCTGTAGACCATTTTTTACATTAGCACAGCCATCTCCTTTGAGCTGACGTACTGTTTTCCTAACAAAAATGCTTAATTTTGGTATCTTAAAATGAACTTTTCTCCTTTTTTAAAAGTCATTAGCATAGAATCATGCAATAGCAGTTGTAGATTAGGAAGACTGAACATATGTGAATTGGAATTAGAGTTGTGATAAATGAAACAAAAAATTAATTTGACATATTTAAGATATATTTAATCTTTCTGCTGGATGATCACTAGACACAGATATTGATTGATTCATGTAAATCACCAAGGTTACAGTTTATAAGAGCCTTATAAAATAAATGATATTGGATAATGATCAAGTCTATAGGGATGTTTTACAACCTTTAGAAAATCTTCATTAATTATTTTCACTCCCGAATAAGTTGCTCCATTTTGGCTGCCAATCCTTTACACATCCTTACCATGCATAATTACTGACAGAATAGTATTCCCCATTACTATGTGAATAACTCTTGTGGTTTCATCAAGAGATTTGTCATCAGACCAATTACGGTCCAAACCATCAGATCTTAGTTAAGGGTGACACTGTGCCATCAGGTATTTCTGTCAGTCATTTGGCAAAACAAACTGTCAGTGAACTGAACAGATAGGGCTTCTTCAAAGAGACCTTTAGAAAAGTCCCTATGTGAGGCCTGAGCGGTTGGGCTTTGCTGTATAGTGATTTCTTCTTCTCTTGGTAATAGAGAGACTAATAGATTGTGATCATTGTTTTTAGCCAAAGCACAAAACCCTATTTTCTTTTTTTGGTAGACAGGCTACTATATATTTACATTGGGAAAGAAGACAAGAAATATCTACATAAAGCT
The DNA here is from genome assembly GCF_000147115.1 of Myotis lucifugus. NCBI lineage: Eukaryota > Metazoa > Chordata > Mammalia > Chiroptera > Vespertilionidae > Myotis > Myotis lucifugus. Next base: position 3,582,773 of record NW_005871083.1, on the reverse strand, counting down.
TAAGAAATGCTTATTTAATGCCTGTTAATTTAGAACGCCTGCCTGCCAGCACATTTTAGTAGGTATGTCTATAGAGAGAGATTGGGAAGAAACTTGTTGTTTACTGTTCCATATAAGGCAAAACAGGTGTCACTGACTATTACTATGGGCTTTTAATTTTTGCCCATAGACAAGTAATACCGTTTTCTGAACTCTGCCTGCGTGCTGGGAAACCTTCCTCCAACTCAGTCCCTGCAGGAACTCTCACCTCTCTGTAGGGATGACACTCCTTTCCACTCTCCACTTCACTTCCTAATTGAGCAATACCAGTTTTGAATGATAAACATTCTTCCCCTTAGGCATAATGCTGGAAACAGTGTGAATAATATTGAGCTACTGTTTGGCATTGCATTTGATAGGAAATAAAAAGTGTGTGAGGTTCTTTTATGAATCTCTATCTTCTGGCATCCTGTAATTTTTTCCACATTATGATACAAAGAATTGAAGTATAGTTTATGCAGGAGATCAGAGGCATCCCTGATTTTTGAGAATCCTGTGACAGGACATAAAAGTTGCATCCATGAGGTCCACAGTCTCAGATTAGTGCCGGATCACTAGCTCCTTTGGAGAGTAAGAATGTGGATATTTGTGGGGGCCAAGAGTTTTATGTCGCTATAGGAGGGAGGCTTGACTCTATAAACTTGACTGCTTTGATGCATTTACACAATAGTCTTTTGAAAATTTTAGTATGACTCGTGTATTAAAGAGTGCTAACAAAACTGGTGTGTGTGTGTGTGTGTGTGTGTGTGTGTGTGTGTGTGTGTGAGAGAGAGAGAGAGAGAGAGAGAGAGAGAGAGAGAGAGAGAGAGAGAGAGAGAGAAAGAGAAATGTCCCAGGGCAAAGCTGTCAAATTCTGTATTTAACTTGAGTAAGGTAGGTGAAATTCCAATGTAGTGACACATACAGCCCCATCTAATTATATAATCTAATTATATAATAGATTATATTTGTTTTCACATTTCAGAGTATTCTTACACATTTTACAAGTGTTTTTGCTCAGTGTCTGCCATATATTGTAATCTGTTTGCATGAATGAATCTTCTGTAGTCATATTCTTTTGTATTCTTGCACATGACAAACACTGTGAACTGTAGGGATTCAGCAAATCCTGATAACTTAACCGTTTTAACTAGTAGATAAGATAGTTCTTAAAGGTTAC